>NC_083111.1:14824510-15112367 GCF_949774975.1 Lagenorhynchus albirostris
ATGGTCTCTCAACGCACTGAATACGCAACTTTAATAGGCTTATACCAGCTTGGGGAGAGGAGGAGGACAAGAAGCCAGTGAGTAAAAGCACAATCTAGCTAAGGCAGATTGTGGGAAGAGAACGCCTAAGAAGGCTGCCTTAATTTCTGCTTTGATCCAAAAGAGACGGTATTTCTTTTTTATCTTTAAGGAAGTGGAGTAGTGAGCAAGGAGGGCATGCATTCTGCGGTACCATCATTTTTAGAACCATCGTTTTTATATATACAGTACCACCATTTTTAGAAAAAAAAAAGCCATATTTATGCCTCTTATTTTTTAAATCACTAGTTAAGGTAAGCCTATAGTTTCTACCACTAATTTTAGCATTTTCCTTTTGTTCTAAAAATCAAGGGTCAGTCAAATTCTTATTTCTAAATTAGGGCAGTCGACCACACAGGAGTCTACCAAGGATTAGCTAAAGGTCTGAAAAATTTTAATAGTTTATTAAAAATAATACAAATATACATACACATATCTACCCAGAAGTCAAACTGAACAAGTCTACCAACTGAACCAAAATATATTTGTTTACATTTTTAAATGAAATAAGGCAAAGTATACATCCCTCTGGCTCAAGATAAATATGTTCCTAAAATATATATAAAATGTTTCTCACCTACCAAATACTATTTTCCTATTAAATCACATGATTTAATACGTTTCCTTCAAAAAGAAAAACCACACTGATGGGCTGAGCTAAAAATCTGGAGAGGGCTTCCCTGGTGGCGCAGTGGTTGAGAGTCTGCCTGCCGACGCAGGGGACACAGGTTCGTGCCCCGGTCCGGGAAGATCCCACATGCCGCGGAGCGGCTGGGCCCGTGAGCCATGGCCGCTGAACCTGCGCGTCCAGAGCCTGTGCTCCGCAACGGGAGAGGCCACAACAGTGAGAGGCCTACGTACCACAAAAAACAAAACAAAACAAAACAAACAAACAAAAAAATAAATAAATATCTGGAGAAATCTAAGCACATGCCTAAGAAGTATGTATTCCAACAGGGGCCTGCAAGCCATCAGCTGAGTCCCAATGGTTTAGGTCGATTACTAGTGAAAATCAAAAAACAACTGAAAATGATCAGAACCTGGCAGGAAAACGACTGATGCTGACCCCTCTCCATTTTGACCAACTTAAACTCACGCAGCAGAACCATACAGACACAAATGATACCTCTCTCTTCCCTTAACAGAGCCCGTTACTTAGGGTCAGGATTGCATAATCAAGATGCACAATTATATTTTAAAATTCATTATGAGAAAATTAAAAATATTTCATGGAGGTATCATATTTATCAGAAGCTAATTCTTTAACTTTCTTTCAGATAATTTTAAGTGCCAATATAGCTGCGACACTCACTAAAGGGTATTCTTAGGTTCAACTAAATATTCACACTCAAAACGACCATAGGCAACACCTGGCATCAGTCTCCTGAGAAGGATACAGGCCAGAACAGGGCTTGCCAGCCAGGGAGCATTAGGCTCTACTCCACTATGGAAGTACTTCCACCAGACCAAGGATCAGATCCACCCTGGATGGGTGCAGGAGCTGCCCCTTTAGATGTTTCCTGCTCCAGAGAAGCCAGTATCTCTTTTAACAAGTTCATAGGCAAAGCTTCCAAAGTCCCTGTGGGGGAAATGCTTAAGACTCACTGCACCCAGGGAATCTCAAAGCTAGGGCTCCCACATCAGGTATTTGTATTTCATTTATCCTCCTATTCAAGATGCAGTTAACCAATCAGGGGTCATTTTTACTGAATATAATGTTGCCTAGAATCATAGTTGATACACAGTCTTATCAGACTACCAAAGGAACAGAGTTAACCAAAAGTTAAAAATGCCCACCTGAAGTATCTCGATTATATCAATAACTCTAAATCAATATAAAAGGGAATTCCCTGGCGGTCCAGTGGTTAAGACTGCACTTCCACTGTAGGGGTCCCGGGTTCGCTCCCTGGTCGGGGAACTAAGATCCCACAAGCCGCACAGCACGGCAAAAAAAAAAAAAAAATATATATATATATATATATATATATGTATATAAATAAAACATAGCCCAATAGAAAAATGGGCAAAATGTATTAACAGGCAGTTCAGAAGAAACAAAATGGCCAATGTGTAGTCTCAATAGTAATCAGAGAATGTCTATTAAAAGTAAAATGAAATACCATTCCACACCCTTAACACTGTCAAAAATTAAATCTTAAATCGCATATTTTACAACCCAGCAATTACTCTCCTAGGTAATACCCCAGAGAAATTCTCACATGTACACAAGTTGGCATTCACAAAAACGTTTGCTGCTGGAATGCTTACAAGTGCAAAAAATTGGAAACAATCTAACTGTTCGTCAAGAGGAAAATGGACAAATTGTGGCATGTTCATATAATGGAATGCTGTACACTGGACTGACTTGAAAATACATGGACATTATCTCAAAACAAAGTTACAGGAAGAAAGCAAGTTGCAAGACAAAATGGGCAGTGTGAGATATTTAATCAAGTTTTACAACATACAAAATGATACCAAATATTATAAACAAAAACACAAAGAGTAAAAGTAAAAAGCAAAAATAAAAAGCATGGGTACAATAAACAACAAACTGTAGAAAGCAGTTATCTTTGAGAAAAGAAAGAGAATGCTATAAATAATCCAAAGAAAAGGGGTCAAAAAAGTGTTTTTTTTAATTGGTAAAGAAGAATAAGCATTTAAAATCCAAATAAGATTTTATCTTGGTAGTTCTCGATCAGGAAACACTACAAGACACTGGTTCTCTTTAACTTTAAGACGATCATTCTATTTGTAACTCTATTTTTTTTGCATTGAACTTCTCTCTTTCAATCTACTGACTGCCTTTTTGACGCCAGGACCCTCGGTCCAGTTGGGACACAGCGCCCACTGCTCTAGACCAAGCCTTCGCCTCCCACTCTTCTCCTGGCCTCTAGCCTCCTCCTCTCCATTTCACCCCCAAACTCACCCTGTGCACCAAGAGCAAATCAATCACCATAAAATGTCACTTTGGTAATCTCACTCATCATATCCCGAGATGTAAATCTCTGATGGCAGCCACTGCCTGGAGAATGAAAGGAAAAGGCTTTTAACCCAGCGTTTAAAGGCCTCAGAGTTGGCTCAACGTGTGTCCTCTATTCCTCCTCTACACAAAGGGTTCTCTGGCTTTGCTCACTCCCCTCTCCTGCTCTTTGTTCAAGCTGTATCTCTTGCCGAGAATGCTACACCTTCACCACCTCTCTTCAGGTAACCAAATCTTAGTTGTCTTTCAAGCCTTTTGCAGCATGTTTTATCTCCCCCATAAACCCCTCCCTAACCAATGTGCCCTAATTTGGACTCATTTATTCATTCAAATACTTATTGGATGTAGGCATGTGGCAGGAGACTTAGCTCTGGGGGCACTCGTGGAATGCCTATGTATACTACACGTGAATTAAAAACTGGTGGTCCAAGGGCTAACACTCCGCACTCCCAATGCCAGGGGCCGAGGTTCGATCCCTGGTCAGGGAACTAGTTCCCACATGCCACAACCAGGGGTTCGCATGCTGCAACTAAAAGATCCTGCATGCTGCAACGAAGACTCAGCATAGCTAGCTAAATAAATAAATATTAAAAAAAAAAAATCTTGGTCTTTTTGTTAATGTTTATATGTCAACCTCAACTATGCTACAAGCTTCTTAAAGGTAAGGGATTCATTTTTCTCCCACTGAGCAACTAACTTTGTAGTGGTCAGAGTTCAATAAATTATCTCTGGTTAAATGAATTTTGAAATGATAAGGTTATATCACCTAATTTTTTGACCCAAAATAATTAACACTTATCCTTGGAGCTTTGAATAATGGCAACATTTTCTTGTGAAGTACATATCTAGACAACAAGAACAATGGACTTGGAGTCAGAAGGTCTTGTTTGAACTTAGGCTCCACTACTTACTACCTCTGGCCATAATACTCTCTCTCTCATTAATCTCCATAAAATGAAAGTATTCACACCTATCTGAGAAGACTTTCACAACTGTTATGAGGAATAAGTAAATTAGGAAAAGAACTATGTTGTTTATTATGTAAGAAGAGAGTCTACCTGGTTCCTCAGAAGAATTATTAACCTCTGTTATAAATCCTTGCTCTCCTGCTTGCTAGAGCTGCCCATATGAGAAGCAGCTGGTCTTGAAATCAATTTCTACAGTTTGGAGTCTGCCCTTGTGATCTTCATTTGGAGCCCATTCTTGGAACCACCATTTGCCCTCTGTCCTGTCTTAATATTTAAGGCCCATCTTCCCCTTTGGCAGTGCCACAGACCCACTGCCCCGCTATTTCAGTTACCAGTCTCAGCTCAATGAGACCCACACTTGCAAGCTAATTTCCAGTAGACCATCTAGTCTATAATATATCCTCTAAATTTACTGATACTCAATGTAGCAATTTTTATATGATATGGCAGCAAACAGAAATCTGTGCATTCAGTTTGTAGGCAAAAATCTTACATTAGGCATAGTTTGACTACTTCTTTCTAAATCTTTTCTTCCTGGGTCACGTTTCTATACCACAATGCAACACCTAAGTAACCACCACATAATATCTAAGATTATGGGCTCCAGCGCCAGACTAGTTTAAACACTGGCTGTGCTAGACGTGTTGCTTCAGAAAAATTATTTCACACCTCCGTGTCTCAGGTTCCTCTCCCCTGGAAGAGTACCACCAGCACCAACGCCACCAGCACCACTATCTACCTCCTAAGGGCTGTAGTGTGAAATGAGTCAGCACAAGTACAAAACAGCACCTGATACGAATGCTGTACAAGTTCTGTACTTTTCAATAGGTGGTAACACCAGTTACTGGAGGAATAAGTATCGTTTTAATGCTTTAACAGTAAGGTTGAGCAAGTATCTTTCTGGCGAGGAGGTCCTTTTAAGCTTAAAAAATTATAGGTATGATATTATCAGCTATCTACTCAGTTTATCTATAAGGATACATTTATAAATAAATTTATTTATAATTTCATTCCCAACAGGTTCATTGTTTTTATAAGAAAAAATGTTCCCTAGGGAAAAAATGTGAAAAGGAGGGAAAAGTAAAGAAAGAAGGGAAACACTCATATTTCTACTATCTGAAGATACTATTTAACAAAGATTAACAATTTTTAACAAAACATAGTTTTAAAAACGTTGTATAAAAATGAATACTACCATTGTCACCTAACAGCATCGCAAAAGTATTTTTCTTTATTATTTCAGCCTTTGAAAATATTATTTAATAGTACCATAATATTCCAAGTTGAGTTCATATATTTGAAAGCAAACATAGGCAGGCTTTTCTTGTAATAACTGCAACCAATATACAAAATACATGTATTTACATTCTGTCAACCTAAATTCATCCTCGATAAAAAAAATTCATAGGGCTTCCCTGGTGGCGCAGTGGTTGAGAGTCCGCCTGCCGATGCAGGGGACACGGGTTCGTGCCCCGGTCCGGGAAGATCCCACATGCCGCAGAGCGGCTGGGCCCGTGAGCCATGGCCGCTGAGCCTGCGCATCCGGAGCCTGTGCTCCGCAACGGGAGAGGCCACAGCAGTGAGAGGCCCGCATACCACAAAAAAAAAAAAAATAAAAATAAAATTCATAGATATGCCTAGGCTGAAACTTAAATTTTCAATCAAATAGCTTAGGGTGCCTCAGGTTATACATAAGGCATGTGTTACATACAACGCATATTCACTGAAACCCCAATTACTAATTCCACCACATTCAACATATACCACCTCTGACTGACTAATGGCAGCCAGTGAAAATGTTTCATTTACAGAAACAATCAGGGAAGCATCATGGTTTGATAACATGAGCCACTGAGCTGTGAAGGTGAGAACCGGGATTCAGGTCCCAGCACAGCCCATAAGTAACCATGCAACAGCCAGAAAATTGTTTACTAACTACAGGCCTTAACTTTGAAGGAATTACATGATTCCTAGGGCCTCTTCCAGCTCTAAAACAAAGATGCTCAGAAATAAAGATGATCACAGTTCCATCACCTACATGCAAATCGTCTGTCCTAGTTGACAGATGATTCTTACTGATGGAAATCATATCCTAATACCTGGAATTATGTTCAGTGCTGCCCCAGACAGCCTGCGCTTCCTTGCTATGTAAATTTTCTTTAAAACTAAAAACTTACAATAAAAATTCTACTTTAGTCTTTCCTGCCAGCTTGGCACCCCTACCTCTTTTTACAACAACAACTAAAAATAAAAATAAAATATTTGTAGTTGCTCTCTCTGAAGAAACTTTCGCTTCTGTGGTGCACAAGAAAACTTACTTTGAAATCTGCCTAACCAACAGACGACAATACTGTCAGTTCAAATAAATATGCTTGCATGGTTAACAAAAAAGAACGCTGTACGAAATCATGCTTGAATTCATTTATTTTGAACACATACCTAAGAGCAATTAGTTTAAAGATAAAGACAACAATGATGGATTACCTACCCCATATTTATTTAAAATAGAGTACCTGCTTTGCAGGAGTTTTCAAAGCAGATTAAATTAGCAACTAAAAATCTATGAATGCACTCCAGAATGCTAATTTTGTTAATATTCTGTTTATTCGTAATATGCAGCAAAAGGGAAGAAATATGTTGAAAAATATATCCTGGCCCATTAAAAAAAGCAATACAGGCATATGCTTTTTTAATTTTTTAGACATTTCCTTAAAGCAAGGAGGAACCCTCTCTTTGCCAGCTTTCAAATAAACATTCACTCCTGGTCTTAATTATACACAAGATGCAGTACAGTAAATGACAGGTGTGCGGTGTCTTTCTCTTTAGTTAATAGAAAATAATACACTCAAAGAAATGGGGCAAAGTAAGCACCACAGTACTGCCAAGGAGACTAAGCTTATTAACACTAATTTTTTACGTTTCAACTGACTAAACGTACCTGTAATTGGTACCCTGGTTGTAAATGTAAACTGCTATGCTTATGCAATAAGCAGTCATTATGTGCTTTCTTTTGTGTTCTCTAATGGGAAAACTGGGAAGGTCTTTCCCGTTTTTAAATTAAATGCTTTAATAAAGTAAGATTTTTAGGAGAACAAATACTCTACTTCTTACGTTGTAAATTAGTAAAAGCTGCTCTCACTGGACTTGTCTGTGTAGAAACTACAGTGATTAAATGCTTTCCAGAGCTTACATGCTAGTGCTTTCAACATCAAGAACTAAAACCAGGATCATGTCAGCGCTCTGTTCTGCTAAGCTTTAGACAAAGGGTGAGCCACGGCGCAATGGGCAGGCTCTGGCCACGCTAAGATGCGCAGAAACGCCACAGCGACCCGGAACGACCAAAGACGGTCTGCTTCTGACCCCATGTGCTTGCACACTAGCCCAGAACCCATGTGTTTGCCAACACGGCTTCTACACATTCAGCTAGCAGAACTTATCCTCTCTCCTGAATCACTGCCTAGTCAAGAAAGTTCCTAGCTGAAAGCCCTCCACTCTCCACAGGAGAAAGTTCAGACAGATTCTAGGAAACTGGAACAGGAGATTGGGAAAATGTAGCGATTCTGCACACAGGCGTGTAACTACTGAAAGAAATGTTTTGAAGTACGTGTATTTTGAGTCAACTGATTTCCAATTTATAGAAATTTAGTTGTAAATAGTTGAAAAATAGAGCTGTGAAAACATTTTTTTTTTTTTGGTATTTCAAAATGTGTTCAAACTTGGTAGAATATGCAGTATCTCTGAAACTTGAAGCTTTTTCACGTCTCTTCTCCCATCTTTAAATTGCCTCTAAAATTTCATCGCCAGTATTCTGCTACAGGTACAGACATGGCTAAAACACATTCATCCCAGAAGGAGGTCTGTTTACAGAAATTAAGCCAGATTCAGTCAAAGCAAAGCACATGCTTCAACACGAAAAGCCTACCCACTCCTCCAAAACATCCTTAGTAGTGTCTGTCTGACTTATCTTCATGTCTCTTCTATTCCTCCCTTAAGTTTTCTTTGTCATTTTTGTTTATATTACCCTGTGCTTTTCCTTTGATAACAGTAATTTTAAAAGGTTCAAGAAACTTTCTTCTGACCATAGATTTAAGAGAGCGGTCTTGTAACCTGTGGGTCTAAAAGCAGAGAACCCCTTGCTCCACCTCTTAACATCTGTCACAAGAGTCAGATTACAAATCAACCCAAAGAGGGGGTGGTCAGGAGGTGGAAGTGAAGAGGGAACACAAGAAAAGGAACAACCTGGTTACTGGTTAGGTCATCGGCAGAAACTATAATATACTTTCGATTCCTTATCTGATACAATCATACCAACGGATCTCATGTTAGAAAACAGCATTAAACTGAATGTTTAATGGTTGAAAAAAAGAGACCATTCTACTTTCCTAAATAGGAATCCTCTTTGAAGATGTAAAATAATAATCCTTTTATTGGTCAATCTATGGAGATTTGTTAAAACACGTATGAAAAAATAAATATTTTCGGGCTTCCCTGGTGGCGCAGTGGTTAAGAATCTGCCTGCCAATGCAAGGGACACGGGTTCGAGCCCTGGTCTGGGAAGATCCCACATGCCGCAGAGCAACTAAGCCTGTGAGCCACAACTGCTGAGCCTGCGCATCTGGAGCCTGTGCTCCATAATGGGAGAGGCCGTGACAGTGAGAGGCCCGCGCACCGTGATGAAGAGTGGCCTCCGCTCGCCACAACTGGAGAAAGCCCTCGCACAGAAACAAAGACCCAATGCAGCCAAAAATAAATAAATACATTTATTAATAAATAAATAAATAAATAAATAAATAAATATTTTCAGTGAAGAAAACTACTCTTTCATTCCCAGTTTTTTAAAAGAGACTTCTAATGTCATCAGAAATATTAACAGAAAAATACATTAATTACAAACCAACGGATAACAATATATGTAAGCTACTTATGCATTTTACTAGAAAAACAACTTTATCTCTGATACTTTCTATTTTAAAAACTGACCTGTGCATTGCTTTTAATAAATGTGTTTCTAAATCTTCTGAGATTACTGAAGTGGACAAAGAGATTAATCAGTACCTATTTATGGGCTGCCAAAATATACTTTTAATTTTTTAAATGATAAGAGAAGCCTAAGGCAGTTGGCAAACATCTCAGTAATCTGAGTCTAAACAGTTTTAACTTATAACTTTATGCCAAACAAACTTATTTCAAGGAAACATTTGACTAAAGCAACAATAAAAACTTGTAAAATGCTGAACTTTTTTAAGGTACTAGATGGTTCTCTAATATATACAAACACCCGAAGAGCAATTTAGATCCAACTTTTACCCCATTAAAACACTGAGGTTTCCAGAGCACAGAGTGTAACCTGATCATAAGTGCTATGAAGGGTGAGAGTTGACTCTATGCTAAATCTTGCCATCTGTAGGTGTTTTACACAACTCCAGTTTTTTGGGGTTTTTTTCTGTTTTTTCAAATGGGTCGAAAGTTTACAGTACATTTTTTGCTCATTACCAATCACAAAATTCTTTTATGTTATGTCATCCTTGAACAATTCTCTGAGCAATTTGGGTATACCCAATCATAAATTTGCACAAAAGCTATATCCCCAAATCCATTCACATTCCTATTATGGATAGTCTTTAATGATAAAGCAAATAATATTTATTTATATATTTAGGAAAAGGATTAAACTTCCCACAAAATAATTCTCCCAAAGACACCACTTTTAGAATACAACAATTATTCTTACTCTAAGACTCCTATACAAAAACACGGACGGCTTGCAACCCAACAGTTCACAAAGAATGTAAAGTGAAAAAGTGTTCATACTCAGGACCTCAATTCCGTTGTTACTAAATGAACTCTCCTTATACTCAAGATGCTCACTAACCCCACTCATTTCACCTCTAATGTTCACAAGAGAAACACTGATGTACTGTGTCCCACGACTGGGATTCAGGACTGGAGAACTGTCACAGTGAGTTAGACCAAACAGATCTACACTACAATTAAACATATTAAAACGCCTGAATATAAAGAGCCCATACATGGCTAATAAAAAGGCCCTTTCACCCAACCAGTAGGTTGATCTGTAGTTCTGACAATTTTCAATTAGCAACCACTTCAAAATTCCAAAAAGTACAAATACGCCACTTTCTAAAATTCTCTCATTTTCGGTTTATTTCTCTCATTTACAGTTATCAAACTTTACTTGCCAAACTCTACCCTTAATTAATCACAGGAAATTTCCAGTAAATTGAAATCATCGCCATAAATTCAGTAGGCGTAATGTGAAAGCATCAAAGGGTAGAACATAGTCTTTAAAAAGAAATAAGAAAGCAATAACATACAGCTACAGTTTACCTTCTAAAAGAATTGTAAGACCTAAAAATACTATATAAAATCATGTAAATTTGAATTCTATTTTCAATATATAAGGAGAACTTAATATTTTAAAAAACGCTTCTGAGTCCTATTTTTAAACTGAATAATTTGGCAGTACATACAATCAACTATTTAAACTATTTTATATGTAGGAGTCTGATATATTAAAATGAGTTAAATCAATGCAGTATTAGTCTAATTTTAAAAACAAACAAACAAAAATCAGAGCCAACTGAAGAGGAACACATTAAGCAAAGAAAATATGAAAGAAATTTTGAATTAATGTTTCTAATTAGCAAGGGCTTTCACATAGACTTAAAAGCAAATTTCCCTTTCCCAATTAATTAGAACACCAACACAAAGAACTAGACTCTAATTGACAATTCTTTCAGAGAACTAGGATGGGACAGATGTGACCAAACAGCAGAATACATGTTCTCTAATTTAAAAACAATTGTGACAAAAATTCTGAGTTAGATAGATAGATAGACGGATGGATAGATGGATGGATGAATGGTGGTTCCTATGCTTAAATAAGAACACCTCTGAGAAATCATAAAGGCTGTGTAGCTGGTAGTATGGCAGAAATATTTTGGCTAAAAAATAAGCTCACTCTGCTCAAAGTAACACTAGACTTTGCAAAGAGCTTTTTGTCAGCTTACATATAATGTAAAATACTGACTGAAAAGACTTCTGAAAAAATCTAGAATTGTTCCTCTTCCTATTAATGATCCCATAATTATCACAGACATATTTCAGTGTTTGCCATTAACTTAAATAGGAGAATTTTACAATACACTCAGAGAATTCTAGTTGCTTCCTCCAAGATAAAAAGAGGCACAATACTAATGTGAAATGGATATGCCTAAATTAAATGAAAAGAGAGAAAAATTAAGAAAGAAATCTGGGACAGGACCCATAACAGCACTGCAATTAAAAAGATAAGGGAAGGAAATTCTCAGGAAAGACAAATAAATCCTCCAGCCTCTAAGATGAGGGACTTGCTCTTGGGGGGAAAAAAGATTAACATTAAAGAATAGCAAATTGAGGGGATTTAAGAAGCAAATTAAAAAATACTGCAGCAAAGCTTTCTGAGTGCCAAATTTTAAATGTACATACGCCTACAAGTTTTGAAACAATTCTCTAAACTTCTGATACACAGACCTTTTAAAAACATAGACATCATCTACATATACATGGTAGTTTTAAATTTCTGATAATTTTTCATTCTTTATTAGCTACTAAATTTTACCTACTATCTTCTGTCTCATTTTACAAGTAAAATAATTTTAGAATCAATAACAAAATGATAAAGTATAAATATACTAAAGCCAAAATATCTTGTCTTAAACAATTTCTAAGATTCTTTCTAGGCAAAGCTTAGGGAGTTTCTCCGTTTACGCCTATTCCTCAATCCCAATCATGGGCAATTCCTATAGGTTCTCATTTCCTTGGTTTCCTTATTAAAACAGTAAAGTTTTTGTTTTTTCCTGATTAGTCCAGTGATCATATAAAAACAAAATAAGACAAAAGGGCCAAAATGGTTTGCAAAGTTATTTCTGCAATAAACTATAACTGATAGAAGTCACCTAAGAGTTGAGCGGCTCAACTACCCAATTTCCTTCTGAAACCCTACACATGGATCTGTGTTGTTATTTTATCTTCCTAATTAGAGCATGCTTTCCACCATTCTACACTTTTATTCTACATCATCATCATCATCATTATTATCCCTTGCCTTTTCTGTTGTTCCAAGTAATAATCTTCTCTTTCCTTTTTAAAAAACTGAAAGGTAAGAAATTGTTTAATGATTCTTCTTTGAAGTTGTCCAATACGCTAAACTTTTCAGTTAAATGAAACTGACCCTGAAAGTGTTTTAAAAGACCCCAAATCTCTGCATGTTAAAATAAAATCGTTCTAAACTATATTATATTGTTTCATTGCTTTGTTAAATGGTGTTCTTCGGTAATATATTAATAGTAGTATTAAGGGCTGGAGAGTTAAGTAAAGATATTTTACTCCTATACTAAATGTTGTACAAATGCTAATTTTAGGTCACATCTATAAGTTATTAACAGTTTTATGTGGATTTGTTAATTATCAGGATGCTTACTGTCATTTCTTTTTTGATGAATATATCATAATTTATCCATTCTCCTGCTGTTACACATTTAAGGTGTTTTTTTTCCCCCCAGTTTTATGCTATGTCCTCACTGTCATTTCTTGATGTATTTTAAATGCCTGTTTCTACCAGCTCGTCTTCTGTTTTCCAGATAAATTAAGGGTGATTTACTCCCATATTCATATTTTTCATAATAGCTTTATTGAGATATTCACATCCAATACAACTCAAATGGTTTAAATTTGCACAACTCAATGGTTTTCAATATATTCATAGAGTTGTACAACCAACACCACAGTCAGTTTTAGTACCTTTTTATCACTCTACAAAGAAGCCCCATTAGCAGTCTCTCCCATTTCCCCCACTCCTAGTCCAGTCCCTGGCAACCACTAACCTCCTTTTTATCTCTAACGATTTGCTTATTCTATACAATATGTGGCCTATTATTACTGGCTTCTTTCACTAAACATAGTATTTTCAAGGCTAATCCATTTTGTAACACACATCAGTACTTCATTTCTTTTTCTTGCTAAACAATACTCTACAGTGTGTACATACCACATTTTATTTTTCTTGCTGATAGACATTTGGATTGTTTTCACTTTATGGCAGTTATGAATAAAGATGCTATGAACCTTCTCATATTCATATTTTTATAAATATAGAAAATCTACTAAACAGTCTGTGCTAATAGCACGATGTAGATCACAGGGACCCTCGGTAACCAGAGAAGACAAAGCCAGGTCGTCTGTCAGACCTGGAATGAGGGCTCCATCCCTGAGCCTTCAATTACTACCTTCCTACCAAACTGCTCCAATACAGCTCGGATCTGCTTAAGTAACCCCATCACCTCTGCCACTACCCCTGTGTTTGACTCATCATCTCACCATCGAAGGATTTACTTCGATGGCCTAAATGTGGCTCAGTCTCCAGTCCTGCCCAGTGCAGGGTATTCATTCCAAAATACAAATTTCATCATTTCATTTCCCTGCATCAAACCCTTCAATAGATCCCTGACGCACTTAAGGTTAACGTAAAAATGGCTTCGTAAGTAAAACGCTTAGATGATCTGGCCCCACTAACCTCTGCAATCTTGACCTCTGACTATGTCTGTGGCATCTATAAGGAATTATTTCAGTTTATTACTCTCTCTCACCACTGAACCTTTGTACATGCTGCCCCTCTGCCGGGAACGCCCCCCTGCCCCCCAATGGGTGCTTCCCTCAGCCACAGAACTGTTTACACTCTACCTTTTTATAACCAACATCTCCATGATAATATAAGCGCAAAATGAGAAAAATTTGTGCTTTTCTCAGTTAGTGGTTCTAGTACAATGAATGGCATAGAGTGGATTCTCAACACGTATTTGTGGTTTTGATCAGAGAATGCTACTTACTGGCATACCTGAATAATTCCGGTGAGGTAAGACTTTTCAAGGCTCCGGGCTTGAAAAAATATTGGTGAAAAAAACACAAAACACAAACCTGCATCCTGGCTTAATCTCTCTGCAGTAGAGGCAAGTAACCCTCCACTGGCAGGCCATATGGTTCCCAATAGGACTGCCATCACTTCCACACAGCCTCTAGTGTGACCAGGGACTCGGGAAGATGCTTGCTCTACCTCCAGTCCCCTGGCAGGACTGATCCATAAATAGGTGGGTAGTACGTGCTACGCCAGTGAGAGTCATTCCTGTGGTTTTTGCTGGCGCTATCAGGAAAGAAATGCTCTCTTTAAAGGGGAACACTGGCTGTTAAAGTGATGTAAGCCAGAGCTGCTGACGGCCTTCTCTGCCATCACATAAGGTCCTAATTGAAAAAAGAAGCCAACACAGAAGAAAGTGGAGACAAAGGAAAGAGAGAAGTTTCTGATGGCATCATTTAAACCGTCCATCCACATGCACCCAGGGCTGGTTGTGGCCTTGGATTTCCCAGACATGTGAGGAAATAAATTCCAGTATGGCTCACACTGGTTTGAGGTTTTTTTTCTGGCAGCCAGAAGAGTCCAGGGCTGCACATCAGGAACATCTACCTGTGTTAGCCTATAATTAGGCATCAAAATAAATGACTATTTTTCGTTGTCGGTGCCATTTTACACTATATACACTAAACATTTATAAGCTCAGGCAAAGAATATGCCCTATTCTTAGGGATACGCTAGTGGAAGGCATGACTTCTGATAACAGAGCTGCACTCCAACTGCTTCCTTTGGTGGGTGAAACAATGCAAGAAGGTTGCCAGAGCCAGGGCAGAATCCTAAGCCCCCTGGAAACTGGGAGACCTGAAGCTTTCAGAATGATAAAAGCCAGCACCAGAACTAGACCAACTGAGAGCAGACCATGATTCTGTAGGAATCCAAGTCTCAGATACTTTTTTTTTTTTACCTACACAACCACGGGTAAATCAAAATTCATTTGTTTTCCAGGGAATCAATCTGGTGAAATTAAAGATCAGGTTTGGTTATGCAGAATTCTTCCCAACTTCATGTAAGATGTAGGAATATTGAATTTTAAACACAGTCCACCAATTACTTCCCTGTGGATGAATTAAGAAGGGCAGAGCCAGTTCACAAGGTGTTCATGAAACAAAACTGGGTGTTCATCTAAGCTAGATTTCTTTTCTTGAGGACAGGGCGAGATATGGAAATTAAGACATTATCTGTGTCCTCAGTGACTGATAGAGTACAGCAGAAAGAACAATATGACGGAGGAAAACCGGAAAACTGGATGTGAGCACAGGCATCCCCACTGTGCAGGCTCGGAGCTTTTCCTGACCAGTTTTAGTTTTTCCTCACAGGAATCCATCCTATCCCTTACTACGGGGCCCTTTCTCCTAAAGAGTGGCTTTGCATTACATTGTTGGTGACTTCCCACTGCATGTGAAATATCAAAAATGGGAGGCCAGTGTGGGCTGTGTGGAAAGGACGTTGCACCAGATACAGCCATCTGCAGCGGGAGTGAGGGTGACGAGGAGGGGCACATGCATCAGCCAGCCTGGCTACAGAAGCTTCTGAGGAAGATGCTCACTAAGCATCATGAGGTCAGTCATTAAATTTTAGGAAAAAATATATTAGAAATGCCAGGTATGAAAGATGCTTCTGTAGTGGTAGTGACTTAAATCTCTCTCCCATTCACGGAGCATAGCCTGTAATAGAGAAAACATGCGTGTGGCTTCCAGGAGATCAGGGGAAGAGGTAAGGGAACTGCAATTGGCTAGGGAGTATTCCCAGAAAAGCCCCTAAACTAGGAAATTCATCATCGCACTGAATTTTCTTGGATGGTAGCGGCCAAAGGAACAACACTGAACAGAAATCAGCGGCCTCCCAGCAAAGGGAGATGCAGCCCCAGAGTCCTGCTGAATACCACACGGCAGGTGTGTTCATAGCTACTTACAGTATCTGTTTAGAAAAAGCATTAAGCTTCAGAATTTCAGGCTTTCACGTCTGCAAGATGGAGAGTATACAATAAAACCACTATTAGGATGCTCGTGAGATGACAAATGCTACCCCCCTACCACCACCAAACTTGGTTCATTATTTGAAGCCCTTCTAAAAATGTATGACGATAATCTCCTATTTTAATAAATATAACAATCAAAAGATAATTTTACCTTTCTCTATGATTTAAGATCTTACAGTCCTTAGGACCATCATTCTGAATATTTGATACCAATACAAAATAATGAAGCTTTATAAGGGGTGGGAGGTAATACAGAATGTCCATGGACCCAAACAAATTACTAAGTGTGTACGTGCACATGTTATTTTCTAATTACCTTTTAGGAGAGTCTGTTTAACAGGAATGTAAAGGAATAATATTATTATTTAATTCAGCATCTCAGCATGGGGTTCATGTTAATGTAAGTTCATGATATCCAACTAGGTGCATATGGATTGATTATAAAGATTAATAAAGGGCTTCCCTGGTGGCGCAGTGGTTGAGAGTCCGCCTGCCGATGCAGGGGACAAGGGTTCGTGCCCCGGTCTGGAAGGATCCCACATGCCGCGCAGCGGCTGGGCCCGTGGGCGATGGCCGCTGGGCCTGCGCGTCCGGAGCCTGTGCTCCGCAACGGGAGAGGCCACAACAGTGAGAGGCCCGCGTACAGGGAAAAAAAAAAAAAAAAAAAAAAAAAAAAGATTAATAAAGATACCAGGCACATATCAACTAATACAAAACACTTATCAAAAAGGGGCTAGAGGGGGCTTCCCTGGTGGCGCCGTGATTCATAGTCCGCCTGCCGATGCAGGGGACACGGGTTCGTGCCCCGGTCCGGGAAGATCCCACATGCCGCGGAGTGGCTGGGCCCGTGAGCCATGGCCGCCGAGCCTGCGCGTCCGGAGCCTGTGCTCCGCAACGGGAGAGGCCACAACAATGAGAGGCCCGCATACCGCAAAACAAACAAACAAACAACAAAAAAAAGGGGGGCTAGATAGGCAACAGGATAACTCTCCAAAGGACCCCATCTTTACTACTAAGTAATTACTATGAAATTAGGCAGGTCACTGGATTTCTTTTTTCCCAATTGTAAAACCTCCCTCGCATAAATCCCATGATTCTTTCAAAATCAGTAATGACAGCGTCAGCTGGCTAGTGCTGAGTCTGGTATAATATTGAACCTAAGTGATAGGATCCACTTCTGATGTGCAGTGCTATCCAGAGTGATCCCAGGGTCCCAGTTTTCTAAAATACTCATGTACTCACTTTGTGTGTGTACACTGTGTTTGTTCACTTGAAACTGGATTTTCATTTTCACTCCAGAAGGCCGCACTAGCAGGGCTGGGCACTGAGAATAAGAGTGGCGACAGGCAGAGCCTACCCTCCAGCACGCAGGTTCACGCAGACTCAACTCCAGATCAACTAGTTCCTCCTCTAGTGAACACGTTCTGTGTCTCAATGCCAACTGTTAACTTACTAACCTAGATCATCCATGAAATTGAGAAAAGGCTTCCAGAGATGTTCTAGGCAAAAGTCAGAGAACTACTGGGGAATTTATGCCAAATATCAGAGTCGTTGTTTCAGGGATACGTCACTCAAACTACTGCATCTCTTTTCCTCTACCCCTAAAGCATCTGTAACACCCAAATGACGTGCATTTTAAATGGTCATCATGGTTTTTGTTTTTGTTTTTTTTTGATTAACTGCAGGGTCACAATGGATTTCTCTTTGTAATCTTCCAGATTTTGACATACTGAGTCCAGGAAAAAGAAACAACATGCCCAAGGTCTCACAGCCACCAGGCTGGGACCACCCCTGGGAGCTGCCTGCAGGCTCCTGGGCATGTTGGTTTTACTTGTGCCTTTTCTAATGTAAGCCACACAGATCTGAGGACTGAGGCTTAACTTTTTATCTGCTATAGCAACTGCTAGAGCAATCAGTAAAAAAAAAAAAAAAAAAAAGCATTAGAAGTCTTTATGTGGGGACTTCCCTGATGGCACAGTGGTTAAGAATCCACCTGCCAATGCAGTGGACACAGGTTCGAGCCCTGGTCCGGGAAGATACCACATGCCGCGGAGCAACTAAGCCCGTGCGCCACAACTACTGAGCCTGAGCTCTAGAGCCCGCAAGCCACAACTACTGAGCCCACGTGCCTAGAGCCCGTACTCCACAACAAAAGAAGTCACTGCAGTGAGAAGCCCACGCACTGCAACGAAGAGTAGCCCGTGTTTGCAGCAACTAGAGAAAGCTGTGTGCAGCAATGAAGACCCAATGCAGCCCAAAAAGTCTTTATGTGGTCTACCTGGCAAACATTTAAAATTAAAGACAACACTGCTAAAATGACATTTCCTGATATTATGTCAAAGCATAATATTCGTTTAATTTGGTGATATTTTGAGTGATTTTTCTTTCTCTTTCTCCCAAGCCTGCTCTAACAAATTTAGAAACATGAATGTTCAAAAAGTACTCCCCTGGAATAAATGAGTGACTGACAGCCCCCGCTTTTAAAAAAAAAAATCACTCTCTCCATCTCTTTAGTAGATGACTGCCAACAATGGCAACACCTCTTGACAACGGTAATGTACGCCAGAAATGTGATGAGAGGCTGAAAAATGTGATGAGAGGCTGAGCAAATGATTATTTGCTAGAGTCTAAAGGTGACATGCTTATTCACTGTTCAAACCTCTTTTTGTGCTTTCATCCTCAGAATCTCTAGACTGTGCTCCCAACTGACAATGTGTGCAAAGCCCTAGTTGCGAGCAAATTTTAAGAATAACTGTCCTCCTCTTTCTCTTTCTTTTCTTTCTTCTCCCCCTAGAGGAGGCTTGATAGGATGTAAGCAGAGTAGGTGAAAAAGTAATCACAAAGGAAACATATATGAAAAGTAAATTTAGTAGAAATACTCAAATGATTTTCAAGAGGGAGAAATCCTAGGAAATAGATTTTTCAGGTGTTGACGCATGATTTTTTAAAGGTTTCTGGCCCTCATCATATTTATTTCTTCTTAGAAGGCTAGAAAGGAAAGAACATAATGGGAAGGGACCTCTACTCCCTGGGCCACCCTATCCCATCTCCATTTTGTCTGTTACCAAATGCCTGATCAGATCATTTGCAGTTAACTTGTGAGTATCGTTTCCTAAGTGATTGTATGTATGTATGAATGTGTGTGTGTATGTGTGTGTGCTATTAAAGATGATTTCAACTGATTATTGGGCTGTTACTCAGGAAAGAAGCCTTGCCTCTACCCTATGGCAGTATGAGTTAAGACTTTTAAGGCTTAAAATAGACAAGAAACACCAGCAGGGAAAAAAAGATAGAGAGGGTAGAGTCTATGGCCTGGACAATAGGTAGAGCTCAGCTGGGAACTGCTATTGAGATGCTGATCTGAAATTTTCAGAAATGTAACTCAACCTAGACTAGGAACAGGAATCAGAGAGATGAGGAATAGAAGCAGACGATGAGGGGAGGGAAGAAAAGGAGGAGGATCAAAGCTAACTTTTAAAAACAATGTTCTAAATGCTAGGCATTGTTCTAAGCGCTTTATGTGAATAATCTCAATACAACAAAACCACACAGCAGCAAAAGAACAGATGTCTTAGGAAGGTAAGCAGGTGGAATTTGAACAGAAGAACACATAAGACTCAAGTTGGTATTAAGAATAAAGGGCGGGCTTCCCTGGTGGTGCAGTGGTTGAGAGTCCGCCCGCCGATGCAGGGGACGCGGGTTCGTGCTCCGGTCTGGGAAGATCCCACGTGCCGTGGAGCGGCTGGGCCCATAAGCCATGGCCGCTGGGCCTGCGCGTCTGGATCCTGTGCTCCGCAGCGGGAGAGGCCACAACAGTGAGAGGCCCGTGTACCGCAAAAAAAAAAAAAAAAAAAAAAAAAGAATAAAGGGCCCTCAAGGTAGACTTTACTTCTGTAACTCTGGACCTTCTCTGTTCTCTCTGGCCAAGGTATCTGCAACTGACTACTTGTAAAAAGGACATAATATCCTTATATTAAAGCATTAACCATTAAGCATTTTTTACACCTCTTCAACAAGAGGTATTCTTCAGTTAGACAATATATCAGATATAATTTATTAAACTCTAATAGAGAAATTAAAATCTAAGAATTTACTCAGTACTTTGTATAAACCCAAGTGTTATGACTTCCTCCCAATCATCTAGAGCAGGGAAATTTACAATCTAGTTGGGTTAGGCCTGGAACGTGGTAGCCACTGCATTCTCAGGACACTTTCAGCTAAGATTGTAACTAGCAGTTATTTTTCTGTCTTTGCGGCAATTGAGTCCCATCAACAAAAGATATCCTGTATCTGTTTCATTTCTAGCTACTCCTGTTGTAATGATCTAGAATACACAGGTGGGTTGTAAATGTCACAGCAAGATAACCACAAGGTCAAGAGCACCAAGAGAGGGACAGCGATGGGCCCAGTGTCCCTTACCTTCCCACACTGTGCACCTGCTACAATACCTTATTTTACATTTGTTGTTACATTGCTTTGTAATCCCATTTATGTAACTTAATGTTTGTTTTCCACTTCTCTTCCTACATAAAAGATGTGGGTGGAACAAAGCCCAAATATATCGCTTCTGTACACCTGAAACATTCCTACTTTACTCTGTGCACAATAACTCTGTGCTCCAAAATGATTACAGACCGAACTGGAAAAGACCGTTGGTCAGCCGGGGAGTAAAAAACAAACCAGAGCTTCACTTAATCAGGAATTTCCATTTGCATCACTAGAGGTGGCTACGCTATATGTGAAAGAGGACAGAGTGGGGAATATAAAGTCCCAGCTTCAAGGTCTGGAGCTACCTGCCTCCCTATATGGCACTGAGTAATCTCCATGAGCCTCAGTGATTTCACGGATAAAATGCAGACAATTTCTCTCACCAAGTCGACGGTAGTAAGAATTTGATGAAATAATATATATATTAAGGTATAAGATATATTAATATATATATTAATGTAGATATGCAAGAAAAGATTCCTTCTTAAAACTCCTTTATATTCTGATTTATAAAAATATTTCTACATTTTATTTTATTTATTTTTTTTTTTGCGGTACACGGGCCTCTCACTGTTGTGGCCTCTCCCGTTGAGGAGCACAGGCTCCGGACGCGCAGGCTCAGCGGCCACGGCTCACGGGCCCAGCCGCTCCGCGGCATGTGGGATCCTCCCGGACCGGGGCACGAACCCATGTCCCCTGCATCGGCAGGCGGACTCTCAACCACTGCGCCACCAGGGAAGCCCTCTACATTTTATTTTTAAAAGATGTGGTCAAGTCGTTACTAGAGGGCATATGAAAGAAAAAATTTTAAGAGACTACTAACAACCATGAGTTACGAATACAAATAAAGACTCAGAATAAAAATTTTAAGGGTAGATTTAATCAGTGCTTTAAGAAACAGCATGAATTATTAAAACACTGAAACCATATGTTACAGTATTAATTAAATTATTTTGTATTTGCTTAAAAAACAGCTTGAAAAGAGAAAAAGGAAACTGGCAGCTGCGAATAAAGTAAATTTGAGGTGGTAAGTAATTAAAACTTCTTTCTGTGTTCATCGTGAATACTGTTAATTATATCACAAAAACTCATAAGCACCTAAAAACACTAAGCACGGATCCTACTGGGAACCTGTGTAAAAAAAACTGGGAGAAATCTGAGAGGGAGGGTAGCCTAATTTTTAGACATTTTATAAAATGTAAATGCCACATCTGTTCATTTAGATTACGATTATCTAAAATATAATACAGTCAACATGAAATAGAAACTGTTCTTCAATATAAATTAAGCTTTTTGTAAAGTAATTGAAAGAATTCTCTAGTCACTCTTAGAAATATAATTTTTTCTAAATAAGTGAAATTTGGTTTTGAATGGAACATCTTCTCTTTGTGTGAAAAGGTCATAGGATTTCTTAATATGGGAAGTCCAGGAAATTCCTTTTTTTTTTTTTTTTTTTTTGTGGTACGCGGGCCTCTCACTGTTGTGGCCTCTCCCGCTGCGGAGGCACAGGCTCCGGATGCACAGGCTCAGCGGCCATGGCTCACGGGCCCAGCCGCTCCGCGGCATGTGGGATCCTCCTGGACCGGGGCATGAACCCGCGTCCCCTGCATCGGCAGGAGGACTCTCAACCACTGCGCCACCAGGGAAGCCCTAAGGTTATTTTTAAAGAGAAGAACATGAAAAAGTAAGTGAGGTAGCCCTTTCCCCATCCATTGAAACAGAATAACCCATGTTAATAAAACATCTAAATCCAAATCCCACTGAATGAATTATCTGTGTAACCTCATTTGAAGCCAGCTTAACGTAATTTCTGTGACCTGCATTTCCCTTTATTAATTAATGTCAGATAATCATTTCTGATATAGTATACAATTTAGCAACTTTGTGGGCCGCAGACCCCCAGTGGGAGCAAGGGGACAGCACGTACAACGCTAAGCCTTGTCATATTCTTTCCCATACTCAGAAGGTTGGCTCGAAACTTTATTTTGAAATTACTATCTCTTTGTTTTGTTTGGATGGTCCGTTTATTTGTTCTTTATTTTTTAAAAGAACAAACATTCACAGGCAAAAGACTACCAATGACACACTGGGTTTGATTTCCAATTCTGCCTCTAACTAGCTAGTTAAACTAGGTGCACATCACTGGGTAAGTCACTGGACTTCTCAGTGGCTTCTTTCCCCATCTCTAAAGCGAGATCATAACAGCAGCTACTAACTAGACTTCATCTGAGGGTTATGTGGATCATTATGGGAAGAGCTTAGAACACTACCTGGCTCATGATAAGAACAATATGTACACTAGCAATTATAAATGATCTTTCAGTTCCAAGAACTTTCTATTACATTAGTACTAGGATTAAAACAGGATCTGTGTTGATAATACTTGGTTCCACATTTATGTCTCTGTACTGAAACCCACATTGCTGACTGGCCTATAACTATGACATTTAATCAAATATAAGTAAACTGTACATTCAATTAAATAGATGACTAAAACATTTAAGCCTTAATTTGTGTTCATGTCCTACTTTCTACCTGTTTGGGGTCCCCTCATAATTATCAGTCTTTGGTAATATAGTAATGTTCTTTTAAATAAAACAAATTTATATATCTAATGACACACTGACACAGAAAAGCTACATGCCCATACATGGGCAGCAGTAACGTTAAAAATATTCTATGAACAAAAAATGAAAAAAAAAATGAAACAATGACATGTTGCTCTATATAATGAAAAAAATATTAATGACGTAGGATGAGTCTAACTCAATTTCCTTCATATTCCTGATTCTCATCTTTTGAGCACTTCTGACAAAATTCATTTTGTAGTATCTGATGGGACCAGTTAATCAAGTTTCCTTTTCTGAGATAAGAATCATTTTTCTCAACTAATATAGAAGGTGGCACAAAATGTCTTTGCAATTGTTACAAGATTCAATTAAAAGCAGATGAGTTGAAAGACACAAAGTTCTGTTTCACTACAGACATTATGGCTCAGGATATAAAATTTAAATGCTTTGAAAATAAAAAGTGGTTTAGTCTTGACTTCAATCAAAGAGAATTTAGACATGATCAAAACATACTTCAATTCCTGACACAAAGCATTTATCCAGAGTTCAAATGGATACAAAACATGTAAAGGCCAAGAACCATGTCTTGCCAAAAGTAATAGTAAATGTTTGTTTTTCCTTTTCTCTCTACCCCTCAAGGTAACCTACATTTATCACTACTTCAAAACACTGTGAAAACTTTACCTCATGAAACCTCATCGTAGTATATAAACAAATGATCAGGTATGTTATTTTCATAATCAGCCCTTGAAATTTAGTAGGAAACGGGACCCTTAATCAACAGAGACCTCAGGAAAAGTAATGATGACAATAAAAAAGCACTGAAGTAGAAATACCATAAGCCAAAGATATCAAATTTATGGGAATAAACAGATAATACGTAAATGCCTCCTATTTTCTATCCCTAGGGTCAGGAACGGTCAAGAAGTAAGTAAGCTCCTTGGTGTGGCATTCCTGGGTCCCTCAGGACTCGAGGACGGCCACCTCGAATATCCGTGGGGACTGCTGCTAGCACTGCAGGCAGCATTTGGCTCTGGGGCTGAACGGCTTTGATGACAGCCACTGTGCTGTGAAAGGTTTCGGAGAAAAAAAAATTAAAAGATGGGAAACAGATAAATATAGTGAGCACACATTATGGTTTAAAGCAATAGGCACTGGCATTTAGTATATGCTAAAATCAAAATACATTTAAAAGATAACAGCACTGGGCTTCCCTGGTGGCGCAGTGGTTGAGAGTCCGCCTGCCGATGCAGGGGACACGGGTTCGTGCCCCGGTCTGGGAAGATCCCACATGCCGCGGAGCGGCTGGGCCCGTGAGCCATGGCCGCTGAGCCTGCGCGTCCGGAGCCTGTGCTCCGCAACGGGAGAGGCCACACAGTGAGAGGCCCGTGTACCGCAAAAAAAAAAAAAAAAAAAAAAAAAAAAAAAAAAAAAAGCTAACAGCACTATGTTACAAGGGCTAAGATTTTATGTTTTCAAAAGACACTTTAAAGAGAAAGTTTGAACCAGATCTTGACATATAATATAAATATGTCAGTGAACGAGTTCAAAGAAGTAATAACTTACCTGTTAGACCATAAAGATTTTATGAAACGTTGGGAATATTTTGAAGCAGCATCAACAATAAACATCTAACTTCTACATTAGAGAAAAATGTTAATGTTCCAAAGCATCTAGCTTCAAAGAAAATCAAAAACCAAGATTCCACTGGGCTAATAAAACAAAGTCTACTATTGTATATAAATAAAACTCATAAAACCAACCTAATTTGTCTAGCAGATGTTTTAAGTCAAAGGAATTTTCCATTTCCATTCCATTCAAATATAAGAGCATGAGTAACCACCAAATAGTTTTCAAAATACATTAGTTCAAAACTATCTTCTATTTTCACACTCTATCTTATAACCTAGGAAACAGCTCATTTTCTGGACTGTAATAAAACCGCCACATCAAAGGCAGAATTAGAAATCTAGATCAAATCGTCTTCTCAGTGACAAAGAACCGAAAGAAACTGCGAAATAAACTGTTTCCTCCGGCCCCGGCTTTCTCTATTCTAACTTAAGCTACCAATTCAATAATTATGACACAGTTGTTTCTTCAAAGGTATTCTCTTATAGTTTAGGTAAAGACTTCAAAGTCTCAGTATTCATATAAGGCACTGGCAGGTCTTTTATAAGCTCTCGCACTCATCTGTCTGCTGAAGTTTACCCCAGCTCATCACACTCCTGCTTTTTCAGTCCTTTTCTCTTCTCAAGGAGGTACAGTAAAAACTGGGCTCCAATTCTGTGATGCTGACAGCTAACAGACTTCCGGTCCTCTAGGTGGAGACCACAAAATTTTAAATGTATGATTTCTGCTTATGAAATTCATGTAGCTGGCACCAGAAAGGTCAAAACTGTGGTTTAAAGAAAGCAAAGTCTTCAACTTAATCAATTCTAAATTAATTCAATATTTTTGAATACTTCCAAAAGTGGTGAAGGCAAACAAGTCTACAGACTGTGGCCCCACAATCTCAACCTTGCATGGAGACATGCACTTAAGAGATCCTCCAAAACTGGAATACATGCATCTCTAGTATATGGTTAAATTCCTACTTAGCCATTATTGAATGCTACATAGTTCTTCCTCTCCCTTGGATCTTTTTGGATGGGAAGGCAGAAGTGTAGCTGTGACTAGAACAAAAAATATATTTCCACTGATTGTAGACACCCATGAATCATTCATGAAGTAACAAAACAAGGCTTAGACAACCTAATGCATGAATTAGGTTAAAATCACAAGTTGCAACATTTACTGTTAAATTCTCTGGTTATGTCTTGTTTTTCTGAGTCTCAAGCTAGCAAGAGGAGTCTTCAGTGGAAATCTCTATATCTTAATGGCAAAGAATCACAGAAAAGAAGAAAAAAAAGGGAGGGAGGGAGGGAGGGAGGAAGGAAGGAAGGAAGGGAGGGAGGGAAGGAGGAAATGTAATTCATTTTATAGATATGGATAATTTTATAAATAAATGTTTAATTTATCCCTTACATCTAGATGTTATGAACAGTGGAGAATGACATAAATGATCTGTGCTTCAAACATAAACTATGAGGTGTTTAATGAAAGCAGCCTGATTTTATTCGCTCTTTTCTCTTTAAAGGAAATTCTGGCAAGGTCAGCTGACTCAAATTCAACACCTGTCTAGAAAATAACATGTATCTGTCACTTTCTTCCAAAATGAAAATGAAGGGCATAGCTAAAACACCTAATAACTGACCCCAAATCAAATGCCATGTATTTGTTACTATGGTGGCACAGATATGAAATTCTGCTTATCACAGACCTTCTCCCTAAAGCTAACAACTCTACTATCCAGGTAAGTAGAATATACAAGTTTGAAATGAAATCTAAAAGCAATAACAACAACAAAAAACAAGGCAGGAGAATGTACGTTTTATTAACAATCTGCAGCCCCTTCTCCCCACTCCCGGGCACGCACACACCTGTACTACAGCACAGAAGAGCACAGCTAAGAAGCCAGAGTCCACTTGTTTCTCAGAAGATTCTGGCTCCAGTGCCACTTCCTCTAAGACACGCTAACTCGAAAGATCTACACAAGGTACAGACTGGCAATACTCTTAATTATAATTATTTCCAAAGAATACCAGCGATGCTGATAGGAGTCACACTTAGAATTTTTCAATTAAAAAAACACAGTGCTCTCACAGTGAAATCTCTCTACACTGAATCCCAATTTACGATCCAAGAAACATCCTTATGAATTATCTAAAAAAATGATGCTTGAGAACTGCTGTAATTCTAAATCTTGCAATTCTAGCATTTGGATGAGCCAAAGAAACCAGGTTCTGCCGTATTTCTGGTACATCTTTTAGCAATGCACTACGCTTACATCACTTGGCCTGGCTGTGCCTATGGAAATCGCAATGCCGCTGTTCTACGTGGAGACTGCCTGGATTCTGGGACTGTCTCAACCTCACCTGGCACAACACACCTATCTCACGAGGTGTGTACCTGCCCAGGAGCACACTTTGGAAGCGCAGGTAACGCCATGCAAACAAAACATCTGCTTAGGAGGGACGGCTTTTGTTGCTGTTGCCTTGACCTCTACTCCCATGGATAGATTAAGGCTTTTAGTAGAAACAGACATATAATTCAGAAAACAAGGCTCAGTTTTTTCTTTAAGAGAAAAATCAGAAAGCCAAAATTCAGCGTAAAAAGAACAAGCAAGGAAATATGGCGTTAAATTGGCACAGATACTCCTTTTCCAGTTTAACAATCTTTGGTAGTTATTCTTTATATTTCCCATAGCACTCAGAACAGACTAATACGAGATAAATAATTAATCTTCTGAAAGAACAGAGAGTCAAAAGGAAGGAGGATGGGTAAAGGGAAAGAGGGAAGAGAGAAAGGAGAGTTAATGGTGCTGAATGAATGTAGTTTTATGGGGAAAACTAAGCCAATGTGTTTACATGAATGTGTGCATAAAAAGAGGAAAATGGAAGAGTAAAAATGCTTTAAAAACTGGCCTGTCATACAGTTTCCAACTGTGGCTTTGTATTAATAACACCCACTGGAAGATAATTTCAACCCACCAGTAAGCCTATTTTGTCCTGAGTTCAGCAGTCCATTCTACATACAAGGAGCAGAGGGTTCCATCCAGGGGGGCTAGGATTAGGATCCTCGTCTGAATAGCTAAATGACTGAGGGCATTTTGTCAACTGTCAAAATATTTATTTTCCAAATCACAGTGCCTACCATGCTGACATCTGAAGGAAACAGCACAAACATCGCAACACAACTAAATGCTGGCAGATTTCTGCCTAAAGCAAAAGAGATATAGTTAAATCTACTAAATTTTGTTTAGAATAATACTGATTTTCAGGGGACACTGCTCACAATCTCAGATTTGTAGCTCAAATCAAGCTGCCCGTCTTCATGGGAATTTATACACTCTCAGTTAAATCAGACACCTAATCACAAATCTTCTCACATCTATGAACAAAGAGGGAAATTCAAAATCCAACAACTATTCATTTGAAATGTACTTTCAATCATGCCATATCCAATATGGACATAATTTCTTTTATGTCTTGATATGTTTAATATAATGTTTAGTATTTAACAACAAAATGTGTTAGTATCACAAGAAGTATATGATGCTTTATTGTACTTTGGAGAACTCTCTCTACATGTTAGTATTGAAGAGTTGAGCTCTACCCAGTATGTGTGAACAATTCTTCACTCACCCATGTCACCCTGTCCTCTCACCCCGGATATCTCTAACATAGAGAAAATGTACTTATAAATAAATCCAAAATATATATGAATCCACAGTGAGTTCAGGTTTCCATGGCAAAGGGAAAATTACATTTCAAGGCTATACTGTCAAATAGATTTATCTAACACTTGCTCCTGTTTTGACTATCAATTCTGACAAAATTTTATTGGCCAACTTTAAAAATGCTTAAAATGTGAGACTGCAATGGAAACACTGATATAGCTGTAGATTAGGAAGCACAGTTCAGCCTGTTAAATAAATTTTGTCTTTTTAAATTCAAACTACAGAATTTCATTTCCCTATACTCAAACCTGGAATTTGCATTTACACTCACAGATAGAATCCCTAGGAAAGTGTGACGAAGCATACTTAATCATGTTTTCAAATCAAAATTTTAAGCTATATTCAACAACACTGCCTTCAAGAACATTTTGTCCACAATATTGTACATTTAAGATTCAAAATATTTCTATATAACATCTCCTACTCAGCCTTGAAAATAAACTAAACAAGGAAAGCTGAAATTATATTTGAACCAACCCTGCTCTACCTCAAAGCTATGTCACTTCGTTTCTTAAATAATTAAAATATTTCCCACAGAGACATAAATTATTACACCTTCCAAGATAAGGGTTCTAAGTAATTCTATAGTCACAATATTTCACACAACCTGTTCTCTGCAGGAAAAGTGATTCATCCAACAAACCACAGATGCCACTCACAACCTGAAGTTTCTAATATTGCAAGGGAGAAGGAATGCTGATTCATAGCATACCATGTTTATAACAAAAAAAGGAATCCAAATGGCTGTCTGCCATGTACCTGCCCCCCAAAAGTAAGTATGAAATTCAAGTGCCAAGGTAGAACTTTAAATTGTTTAGGTCATCATTAAATTTCAAATGAGTCATCATGTTTCAGTTTGAAATAAAGTTTAGCAGTTAAGACCTACTAATGAAATATAAGCAAAATAATATTTGATTTTAAAATTAATTTTTAAGTCCTCAAATATGAACATGATTTTCCTATACTACGTTTATTGCCACAAATATGCTCGTATGCAGGGCTATTTAGGCAGAAAATGGAGCTCAGGGGTTAAGATCAAAGTCTTCAGAGTGGCAAACTGCCACTTACTTGATATGACCTTGGGAAAGTCACTTAACCTCTCTCAGCTTCAATTTCCTTATCTGTTATTCTGAAGATAATGAAAAGCACTTATATAATGCCTGGCTCACAGTGAGGGAGCAATAAGTAGTAGCTGCTGTTATTAGTGTTATCGAAGGAGTCTCTGCAAATTGCATTTGTAAATTAGATGTGAATAAGAAATGGCTGTGTAATTCCTAAAATTTTACTTAAAAAAAAAGCCTAAAGTTCAGACTTAGTTCTTTTTATAAATGAAAAACCATGATGGCGGAAGGAGAAACCAATGCCTGAAGAAGGTGAAACAGATCAAAAAACAACACATACGAAAAACAAAAGACATGAACCCAACAGTAGCGACTAACATCCTGGAACACTTAAAGAAAACTGCCAAAGACAAAAGGAAATGGGTGGCTCCTTCGATAATGAATTCAAACATCAATACAGAGGGCAGAAAAATGACCCAAAATTCCCCCCAATCTACAAAAATAAAATAACCTAAGTAAATTACATTTTGTATGAAATGACAGGTAGTGGGAAATTTTTAGCTTATTTGGCTTTCAGAGATTAAAACTGGACAACTAATGTCAAATATGTTGGTACTTTGCTCTCCATAAAGATAACACAAAACATTTCCAAATGGTAGCATGATGGAGTAAGGAGGTGAGAAGCTCCCACATTTGCTTCAGGTTTACCCGTCACTTGATCCTAAGAACCTACTACGGTGGTGACAAAATAAATACAGAATTGGAAGCATTATCCTCTGAATTTTACCCTGATTAATCATACTTGAGTACATAAAATATGTAACACAGGTAATTTCTCTGAATATTTATGAGCGATATACTCAAAGTATCTGATATAAATTCATATTTAGAAATAAGTATAAGGAGCTATTTCTATTTTGTATTTACAGATGCAGAGTTCAATTACTCTGTATATAAATAAATTCTTACTATGTATTACCCAATAATTACGGTGACAAACGCTTATTCAGTCTTTCCCATACAATAAACACTATCCTAAGGGCTATGGATACTGTTTTCAATAAGAGAAAAATGGCCCCAATGTTCATGGAGCTTATATTCTAGCAGGGGAAACTAAAAATAAGAATACATCACATGATCATAAACATTATGATAAAAATAAATCAGGGTTGTGTGATAAGGAGTGATTGAGAAGCTATTTCAGACTGGTTGGACCAGAAAGGCCTGCTCATTAAATCTACCCACATAAGACTTAAATTTGATGCCAAAATCTATAGCAAGCAATTTTTAATTTACATATAAAAATAAATGCAAACATTTTGCTAGGCTATGAAATGATAATTCACCTCATCCAATGGGTAAATGTAAACTCTTCCCAAATACACACAGTAAACACTGATAAACAGATATGGTCATTTTACCTCCAAATACCATTTCCAATACATTCATAGTGAGTTTTCATAATAAAACAAATGTAGACAAATATACAACACTTTTAAAATTTATATTCATTTTACTTACGTATTATTTTGCTAAACTATAAATAGTATAATTTTAAATGTTTGATTTTACTTAAAAATCAAAATATACCAACAGAAAAGCTTACTTTTAAACTCACCTGTGCCTGTACACAGTGCAGAAGATCTATAAAGTTGTAGCCAAATCCAAGAGAAATCTGCAATATAAAGAAACAAACAAATATGAATAAAAAATGCAGAATCCTGTTAGACTCATTAGAGTGGATGTGATTTTTTACAACCAATATACAAATAATACTCATTAATAACATCTCTCCATTAAATTGCATGGTAAATCGAGAAGACGACCTGCTACCTTACTTCTATTTGTAGAAACTAATGTAAGACACATAAGGCTACATTTCAGTGTGAATTATGAGGTGTCTACCCAACAAATTTTGAGTGCCCGCCCGTAACACTTATTACACTTCCTGGTAGCTGCCTGTCTAATCACTAGCACTGAAAGCTGAATAAAAGCAGAGGACGCCTGAGCTACCCATTTCCACACTGCACTCCTAGCCCAATGCCCAGCCCATAGTAACACAGTACACAGGAAATGTTTGCTGAATGAATGAATGAATGAATGAACAAGTTAATTAATTAATTAAGTTCACATACTGATCTTAATTTGCTGTGATTTATAGTTTGCCTATATGGAATAGAAAGGCTTGAAATTATTGAAATAAAAACCTATGTCATGATTGCTTAAACAAAGACGTTTAAAAGTGAATAATTCATCTCAAAAAAAAAATCTTGTGTAAAATGATGTAAAAATGATGCTATAGGGAATTCCCTGGCAGTCCAGTGGTTAGGGCTTGCTGCTCTCACTGCCAGGGGCCCGGGTTTGACCACGGGTCAGGGAACTAGGATCCTGCAAGTCACGTGGTACGGCCAAAAAAAAAAAATGATGCTATATATGACAATTTGCATGAGTAAGAGTGGATAAGAAAAGGAAGAACTGAACATTTTCAATAATGAGGGTAACCAAGATTCATCTGGGTGTGTATCTTTGAGAACAAAGAACTTAGCCATGAAGGACTGTGCAGCACTTTCTCTGATCCACACAAGGATCACTTCCACTGTACCAAAGAAGTTTATTTATTTCCAAGATGCACAGTCAGTAATACGAACACAACCAATATGTGCCTATCATATTTTATGTGGATTAATGTTTACCACTCTTGTGTATATTATGGACCTAAGAAAAACTGCCTGACTGCTACTAGTAGTAGTATGTCTTTATTTTAACTAATATGTACTACTAGATTTAATCAGCTTCAAGGAATGTTTTTACAACTGCATTTTTTTCCTTCAGGTGACACCAATCAGTAATAATTCATACTTTGATTCATTATCAGACTTAAGAGTATTAACTTTCTGATGCGCCCTTTACTCTTTAGAATAATAAATAGAACCTAATAGTAGAAAAAAGCTAATGTTAACTTAATAACCCAAACTGCCATTTTTTCTAGGGCACCAGCAACATCTGATTTCATAAAGGGGAAAGAAATGGGAAAAAAAATGCATTTTGGTTTTTGCCAGGACCTGATCAATCTGGAGACCATCACAGGTAAAGAAATGCAGCTAGGGTATTAGGCAGAGATGATTCATGAAAAACAAAAGGAAATCTGTATGCAGATAAGAGGTTATCGCAGTAAATAAAACAAATGGGTTCTCCTCAAGTGGCAGCCTGTGAGTGGTGAGCAGTAAACTGTTACGTAACAGGGGTCATCCATTCTTTCCAGCACTGCCGGCCTACTTAAGCCCATTCTAATTCTATACCAACAACTAATGTGCTCGAGGACATCACACTATGCAACAGTCAACAGTTAAAACTTGTGATGTGAGTGTGAATGATGATATTAAACAATTATTGCTTGATCTATACCACTCAGAAGGTTTTTATGAATGTGCTAATATAATGAGGAAAAAGGGCTAATGAATCCAAACTAAAGTAAGATACATATGGACATGAAGACAGAAGATGTGAATCATTTCCACAGTATAGTATGATACCTCGGTGTAACATTTTAAACCAGAAGAATTAACAAAATACTTATAAACATAGAATTATAAAATGTTTTCTAAGTCACTAAAGGAAAAAAATAGCTATTTAAAGCAGAAGTACGGGCACTGACCACCTATAATAAATCGGCATCCCCCTTCTCATCTACGAGTCCAGATAGCTTTCAGGAAGCTACTTTAGGAGTTTCAAGAGATGGAGAGGGGAAGACCGCCCTGGGCCTTCTGTCACCGGCAGACTGACAGAAGGAAAGACAGGAACACTGCAAGAAAAGGCAGGGATACACGCATGTCGTCCTTTTCTCTCTTACTACCACTACTATTTCCAATGTATAAACTAAAGAGATACACCTCCTCTCCATGAAGAGGGCCGCCTGGAGCAGTTGAGAGAACCTAGGGTTAAGACCATCGAACAGGTGAGGTTTCAAAACCTGGCTTTCTCATGTGAATACTGCTGCTGTTAATATTGTTCCATCACTAGCAGCTGCTTAGGTGTGTGACCTAGGAAATGTTATTGTGGACTCAACTATAAAATGAGGATGATGATGTCCTCTTCGCAGCACCTTGGAAGTATCAAATGAGATAATTACATAAAGCACTTGGTACATGGTAGGCATTACACATAATTATGATTATGGCAAGTGTGATCCTGCTAAATGCTGCTAGCTGTGACAGGTAACTCAATAAAGTGACAGGTAATGTCAGGCCTACCCTACCCGAAGTAAAACTGATTTTCCCTGAGATGTCTTAATAGTGTCATCTGCCCATAACCACCCAGACGATGTATAAACAATGAGCCTGCTGGGAAAGTTTTGAATGGGGACCACTTAAAGACTACACCAAAAAAAAAAAAAAAAAAAAAAAAAAAGACTACACCAAAAGCTGAAAGATACTACCCGACTTCAAATCTTACAATAAAGTTATAATAATCAAAGCAGTAGGGTACTGGCATAAGGATAAACGGAAGAGAACAGAGTCCAAAAACAGGCCCACACATTTATATCAATTCATATTCAACAAAGGTGGTAAAGTAATTCAATGAGGAAAGGGCAGTCTTTTCAATAAATGGTACCAAAAACTGATTATACATATGGGGGAGGGGGAAAGAACCTCAACCTTTACCTCGCACCTTGTATAAAAATTAACACAAAACAGATAGGATGATAGATCTAAAAGTAAGAACTAAAACTACAAAGCTCGTGGAAGAAAGCACTTGGAGAAAATTATTGTGGATTAGGCAAAAAAATTTTAGGTATGACACCTAAAGGCATAGAGGGAAAAAAAAATTTTAAAGACCATAAAAGAAAAAAACAAAATTGAATTCCTTTAAAATTAAAACTTTTGCTCTTCAAAAGAAATCATTTAACAAATGAAAACACAAGCTAACACAACACTGTAAAGCAATTATACTCCAATAAAGACGTATTAAAAAAAAACAACAGAATAGAAAGCAAAAAGCCACAGACTGAAAGAAAATATTGGCAAAATAATTATCTGATAACATACATGTATTTAGAAAATATAAAGAGCTAAATATCTAATAAAGGATGTATATAGAATATATAAAGGACTCTTACAATAACAAAACAGATAATTCAACTTTTTTTTTTTTTTTTCTTCTTTGCCGTACGCGGGCTTCTCACTGTTGTGGCCTCTCCCGTTGCGGAGCGCAGGCTCAGCAGCCATGGCTCACGGGCCCAGCCGCTCTGCGGCATGTGGGATCTTCCCGGACCGGGGCACGAACCCATGTCCCCTGCACCCATCCGTAGGCGGACTCTCAACCACTGCGCCACCAGGGAAGCCCCGATAATTCAACTTTTTTAAATGAGCAAAATATGTGAAGACATCCAATGTACACAAAAAAGTACTGAACATTAGTCATTAGGAAAATGGAAATTAAAACCAAAACAAAATACCATAGCCTATCCAACAAAATATCTAAAGTGCTGCCAAGGATACGGAGAAACTAGAACCCTCACAACTCATCCTTTGCTGGTGGGAAAGTGCAATGGTACAGCCATTTTCCAGTTTGGAAGTTTTTCATTATATAACCCAACAATTTCACACCAAGGTGTGTTTTCATTCCTCTTGGGGACAGATGACCATACAAAGAGTTGTACTTGAATGTTCCTATCAGTTAGATCCAGAATAGCCAAAAACTGAAAACGATTCAAAAGTTTATCAACTGGAGAATGAATTTTTCAGAATGTGGTACATTCATACAATGAAATACCACTCAACAATAAAAAGGAATGGATTCCTGATGTATGCTACAACATGAAAGGGTCTCAAAAAACATCTTGCTAAAGAAAGAAGCCAGACACAAAGACAACATACCGCATGATTCCATTTATTTGAAATTTCCAGAAAAAGCAAAACTACAGAGACAGAAAACAGATCCATAGTATCCTGGGTCAGGGAACACAAGGGGGGACTAGACCGAAAACGGACACATCTGGGGCGGATAGAATTATTCTAAAACTGGACTGTGGTGATGCTAAAGAAAGACGTATAAGAAACATGGGACACACAAAACTGTAAGAATTTACTAAAACTCTTCTTTTAATACACTTAAAATGGTATGCAAATTATACCTCAATTATTTTAATGGTTAAAATTTTTAAATCATTTTTTAAAATGTACTACCTCTGTGTCCCTGCTCTTTCTTCCTATGTGATAGCTAACTGTGTGAGTAAAGGGATCTAAGGACTAAAAGTAGTTCTAGTAGCAAATGGTGGTGTGAGCATTTGTCAAGTAGAGCATCAACTAGCACAAGTTACACATCATTACTTTGAGGCAAAAAAAAAAGAGAAAGAAAGAGCCTACATCACTCATTAAAAAGATTGCTGGCAGCATTAAAGCTACAGGTTGTGATTTCTTTAAAAGCAGGAGAGGGACTTCCCTGGTGGCGCAGTGGCTGAGAATCTGCCTGCTAATGCAGGGGACACGGGTTCGAGCCCTGGTCTGGGAGGATCCCACATGCCACGGAGCAACTAGGCCCGTGAGCCACAACTACTGAGCCTGCGCATCTGGAGCCTGTGCTCCGCAACAAGAGAGGCCGCGATAGTGAGAGGCCTGCGCACTGCGATGAAGAGTGGCCCCCGCTTGCCGCAACTAGAGAAAGCCCTCACACAGAAACAAAGACCCAACACAGCAAAAATAAATAAATAAATTTTTTTTTAAAAAAAGAATCCGCCTGCCAATGCAGGGGACACGGGTTCGAGCCCTGGTCCGGAAAGATGCCACATGCCGCAGAGCAACTAAGCCTGTGCACCACAACTACAGAGCCTGTGCACCACAACTACAGAGCCTGCACTCTAGAGCCCGCGAGCCACAACTACTGAGCCCATGTGCCACAACTACTGAAGCCCGCGCGCCTACAGCCTGTGCTCCACAACAAGAGAAGCCACCACAATGAGAAGCCCACGCACCTCAGTGAAGAGCAGCCCCCGCTCGCTGCAACTAGAGAAAGATTGCACCCAGCAACGAAGACCCAACACAGCCAAAAATAAAATAAATAAAATAAAAGCAGGAGAGAGTTAGGAAGAGATGTGCTCAATGTTTTATTTTATTTTATTATTATTTTTAATGAATAGTTATGAACAGAGCCAGAGGAAGGAAAGTAAGCCGGGAAGAAAATGAAGTGACATCTGTAATACTAGCTAAGAGAGTACTTTCTGACTAGTAGGATGAGGAGGGACCATATCTTGCTGTTTTGGTTTAACACAACCACGAATAACAACAATAACTATCATTCAATGAATGCTTATTTCATGAGAGCTCTGGGCAGAGGGCTTGAAACGTGTTACCTAATTTAATTTTCCTAACAACCTTATGAGGCAGGTACTGCCATTATCATCACTATTTTGTAGATTTAGAAACTTAACTGAAACGTGAAATACTTTACGTGAAAAACGTGAAATACTCCAAGGTCACAGAGCTGATGTGGCAGCAAAGCCTGGATTTGAACACAGAGTCTGCCTGCTGAGTTCACGTATGCTCTTACCCACTAGGCTATTACGGAAAGTTTGATAATGTTATCACTGTCGCCAACTTGATTTGAAAAAGATGGCCCAAAATGTGATCAGCCTAAAAACCGCCTCCTTGAGTTTTTGGTGTAGTGCCAATAAGAGCAGCATATTCCCCAAATCACTCACCCCTGGCTGACACTTGTTAATAAATCATGACCTTATTTCTTCCTGACTCAAATGTAGCCTCACTATTTTCTCAAAGTTGTCACTCCAGTTAAAGGAAGTCATCAACAACAGTGTTGGTATGCAAATGAAAATATATTTGCAGACCGTAACAACTAACTTGATTTTTGATGGACAACAGAGTACATGGCACGTGCTACTGGAAACAGATGACTAGCCAAAGGGGAGCCATACGGCCACCATACACCATGTTCCAACAGAGGTCCTATTATTGGTCTTCTTTGTTATTTAGCCAGCATCACCCCAGTCATCAAGCCAGTCAGACAGGTTGATAGAAATGAAGAGGACACATGGGGAAAGGAAGAAGAAAGCTAGAGGTACTGATCAAATTACTTGAGATTTTTCAACAGTCCCAGCCAAGCATATCTGAACATATACCCACTACAAGCGTAAACCCAAAATGTATGATTAATACAATAATTTATTTTTCCACTTTTTGCTTAAAAGCACAAAAACTCCCAAACAACTGAACATAAAACATACCCTTAACTCAGCATGTTTCAAATCATATAACATCAAGAGGAGAGCTATACCTTCAAAACTTAACTATGAGAACTACTTCAGATTACTGAACAGGACATGGTATTTAATATATATATAACATATATTTTATATAATATAAAATGTCCTAAAAAGTTTTAATGTAAAGAATGTGTACCACACATGCAAGGTAAAATTCTTTCCCTATTATTAAGTTAATGGTGCTAAAAATAACATCTAATCTACAGAAGAATAATTTATAAGTTAACTGATTAACTTCTATATATACTTCACACAAGCTTATGTTTTCTTTGTTTAAAGAGTTCAGACAATGACTCCTAACCAATGAAATTCTTTATACAAGGAATCTAAAACAATAAAACATATAACAAAAAAGACACTCACAGATATAGAGAACAAACTGGTGGTTACTGAGGGGGAGGAGGGAAGGGGAGAAGGGGCAAGATAGGGGTAAGGGACTCGGGCATATATCCAGAGAAAAACATGGTTTAAAAGGATACATGCACCCCAATGTTCATTGCCGCACTGTTTACAATAGCCAAGACATGGGAGCAACCTAAATGCCCATCGACAGATGAATGGATAAAGAAGGTGTGGTACACATATACAACGGAATACTACTCAGCCATAAAAAAGAACGAAATAATGCCATTTGCAGCAACATGGATGGACCTGGAGATTATTATACAAAGTGAAGTAAATCAGACAAAGACAAACATGACATCGCTTATATGCAGAATCTTAAAAAAAATGATACAAATGAACTTATTTACAAAACAGAAACAGACTCACAAACTTAGAGAACAAACTTATGGTTACCAGGAGGAAGGAGGGGGAGGAGGGATAGATTGGGAGTTTGTGATAGACATGCTAAACTGCTACATTTAAAATAAAATGCCTGGGACTTCCCTGGTGGCGCAGTGGTTAAGAATCTCCCTGCCCATGCAAGGGACACAGGTTCGATCCCTGGTCCGGGAAGATCCCACATGCTGCAGAGCAACTAAAACTGTGAGCCACAACTACTGAGCCCGTGTGCTGCAACTACTGAAGCCCGCTCACCTAGAGCCCATGCTCCGCAACAAGAGAAGCCACCGCAATGAGAAGCCCACGCACCACAACGAAGAGTAGCCCCCGCTCGCTGCAACCAGAGAAAGCCCACGCGCAGCAATGAAGACCCAACGCAGCCAAAAATTTAAAAATAAATAAATAAAATTAAAAATAATACTTAAAAAAAATAAATTAAAAAAATAAAATGCCTTTCTATGAAAATAACAAGGGGGGGGGTAAGGGATTCAGAAGTATGAACTACTTACATATAAAATAAATAAGGATATACTGTACAGCACAGGGAATATAGCCAATATTTTAGAATAACTCTAAGTGGAGTGTAATCTTTAAATATTGTGAATCACTGTTATACACATGAAACTTAATATTGTAAATCAACTATACCTCAATTTTAAGCGTAGAGATTTAATTTATGACTTCATAACTTTTCATCCATACTAAATATAAAAAATTCATACGCCATAATTAAAATAGATATATAGAAAAGGATATATCCTCTATTTAAAAACTAAGCTACAGGTAGGTCGACATACACAGTTGATATGTATGATATAATGACAACATCAATTTCACACATTCCATACAACCATTCCTTTCAATTCTGTCTCTCACCGACTATGATCAGAGCCAACACAGGAATGCAGCATCAAACAGTTACTCTCCAAAGAGTAATAAAAACAGTGACTCTCCAAAGAGTAATATTCTTGCACAGAGAAAGACCTAGAAGAAAAATTCACCTCACATGTAGTTGAATATACATGACTCCAATTTGGGAGAGGACTAAAGATACTAAATTTGAAGTCACTAACCTGAAGACAGCATTTAAATCCACAGATATGGTTTAAAGGACAAAGAGCTGGGAATCTGGAATTCAGACACCCTAAGGAACTCCTCCTTTGAAAAATTATGTAGGAAAGGAATTAGCAGAGGAGAATGAGAAGAAATTACCTAACAGACAGGAGGGAGAGCAGCACAGAATCTGAGAGAGCGAGTTCCCAGAAGGAGAGAAGTGGACAACACTGTTCAATACTCAGTAGTGAGAACTGCACAGTTTCCATTCGGGTTCGCAAGCAGAAATTGCCCATGACCTTCCTAAGGAGAGTTTCATCAGAATGATAAAGACGTAAAGCAGACTGGAGAAAGTTAGAGCGTTGACAAGTGAATAGGAAATAAGGATTTGGACACAGTGTGTGCAAACGATCACTATCATGATTACCTTATGCTAAAATTTCTCTTCCCCTCTAGGCTGTGAGCATCTTGAGGGCAAGGGGTAAGGTTTCCTCCACCTCTGAGTAAGAAGATAACCAGAGGCTGGACTAGTGACTTTTTTTTTTTTTTTTTTTGCGGTATGTGGGCCTCTCACTGTTGTGGCCTCTCCCGTTTGCAGAGCACAGGCTCCGGACATGCAGGCTCAGCGGCCATGGCTCACGGGCCCAGCTGCTCCGTGGCATGTGGGATCTTCCCGGACTGGGGCATGAACCCGTGTCCCCTGAATCAGCAGGCGGACTCTCAACAACTGCGCCACCAGGGAAGCCCTGGACTAGTGACTTTTAAACAACTCTCCTGCAGAAGCCCTGGGTCTTTAATCAGGGCGCTCAGCCCCAAAATTCACACAATAATAACCTCGAATAGAATTAGAAGGGAGAAAAGACACAATAATGTATTGGGCAGAAATTAATCTTCCTTAAACAAAAATAAAAGGCTCAGGGATGACTCCCACCATGACTAGAACATGCCAACCAGACAACCAACCAGTCCTCCCAAAATAAAAGGCTCCCAGAAACTATGAGTAGAATTTTAACTGTTTTCCTCCCAATAGCGTAGATCATTTTGCCTTGAATGTTCCCTATCATTCTCAGTGAAACAAGAACAGGTACTGAAGCCTACTGTATACACCAGAATAGTAGAAGATGCCCACTGATTATCAATTTATTTTTTACAATAAATCAGCTTGAGAGGAAACGTCTACCTTCCTTAATAAAATAAAATATATACCCTGCAAATATTAACAACAGAGAAAAAAAATCTACTCCGGGGGAGGGAATAAGACTGTGAACTCCTCTCAGAAACTCACCTTCTCCTTGGATTTTCCCCCTAATTGATGATGCAAGGACTACTCTGACTGCTACAAAATGAGCCGAGAAGCTTCCCCTCATATCCCCAAGTGCAACACAGACAAGGTGGTATACTACCTCAGGATTGCAGGGTAACAAAAAGAAGTGAATCAGAAGTAACATTAAAACTATATGATCTGTCTATAGTTTAACCCCCAATACCCAGCAGTACCCTCAAAAACCACGTCACAGGGACCAGCACAAACCTTCTGTCCACCAAAGCCCGTCTTCTGAGTTTGTTCCCTGAGAACCAGCCTCTCCCCAAAACGACTGTCACTGTCAATTCCCACCACGTCCAGGGAGGCCATGGCTTTCAACACTGTAGGACCACATTAAGATAATCATCATTTCAACATAATAAAGGGAATATTCTTTAAAACAAAACAAAAAAACCATATTCAGTATGAAGGAGGGTAGGAGAATGTCTTCTTTAAAAGGAAGGTGTTATATAATACCCATTTTATAGACAAGAAAAGGTAAGACAATTTGTCTAAAATCAAAGAATGTGCGACAGAGCTGGACATCAAACCAGTGGCTCCTGACTCCAGGTCATATGTTCCTATCACTCTGACTAGGCAGCTCTAATCCACTAGAGACAAAAAAAAGTAGCAAGCACCAAAACAATGGTATTTTTTTTTCAAACTGAAAACAGCTTATGTGTGTATAATATGTGTTTACAGCTATAATTTTATATCACACATATGTTTTTCCCCTTTCCTTTGAGTAAAATTCCAATTTTATGTGATATAATTAAGTGTAGCGATATTTTACAGAGTTCTGGAAAGAATATCGTATCCAAAAATGAGCGCCAGACTACTAGGAGAAAAGCACTGCAACTTAGAGCAAAATGGACAGCTTATCCTTGGAGTACCGTTAGTATTTGTCTGTCTGTATGACTTCAGAGTCAATCCATGGTTCCAACAGTCACTCAGGAGAAATATTATCAAAAAAGATACTTCATCAGAAATTTGATTCATTGTGTGGGCTGATAAAGAGTTTCCCATTTTGTTAAAAAACTTAAAATGCAATTTTTCATTTTGCTATGTGTCTGGGTTTTGACAAAAACATTGAGGAACAAATGAAGAAAACTGAATCCTGTGGCAATAGCACAATTTTGCCTCAAAATTTAGGTCTGGAAGAAGCTTGGAAATAATCTATTGTAATTACTCAGTTTTACAGATGGAAAACTGAGGCTCAAAGAGATTAGTGCCTCTCTTGACAATGGCAGTACTCCCTTTGACTAATGGAATTTCTATGAACCCAGAAACAAATATTATCCTAAAAATGCTGGCCTTGCCACCATGTCTGAACTGTGTGCTATGGAAATCATCATCAAATATGTGTCTGGGGCTTCCCTGGTGGCGCAGTGGTTGAGAGCTGCCTGCCGATGCAGGGGACACGGGTTCGTGCCCGGGTCCGGGAGGATCCCACATGCCGTGGAGCGGCTGGGCCCGTGAGCCATGGCCGCTGAGCCTGCGCGTCCGGAGCCTGTGCTCCGCAACAGGAGAGGCCACAACAGTGAGAGGTCCGCGCACCGCAAAAAAAAAAAAAAAAAAAAAAAAAATGTGTCCGCCTTCCCACCAAAGAAGGGCATTATGTACCCAAAAAGGTATGTGAGAAGCCTGTTAATTAGTTGTGAATCTAGAATTTTCAGATAAAATATCTAACAATACAGAATACACATAAAACTTGAAAGATCTGGAGAGGAGAGGTCTAACGTGCTAAACACAGAACAGCAAGGAGGGCCACCTTGTGTTAAATATCAGGTGTCAGTGACTCTGATACCAATTTTACAAGCATTATTTTTAATATTTTCCATAAACAGGCATCTATCAATTTCACTCTGCAGAGGAGGAAGGTGAAAGTCAGGGAAGTTAAGTGATTTCCTCAGTTTAAAGCAAGAGGAAGACCTGCTAGTGGCATCTAGGTCTCTCTGAGCTCAAGACCGCCATTCTCCCTCCACACACCACACCCCTGCCGCCCCCGCTGTTTCCATCCTGGTTCCTTCAGCCAGGTTCCACTCCTCTGCATTTCTTGGTTCACCCACTTCCTCATTCTCCCCAGAAGAACAGATCTGATATCAAGAAGGTGCTTTCTAACAGCCAGCTACTACAAAAACAGCCCCAAGCATCAATTCACCCAGTGAATTCACCCAATGAATTGCCCTGAAATGTTTCACTAACAAGATTATTCAATTATTGGCTTGTTGTGCTTATATAAGCAAAGAAAGTGGAAGAAATACTATGATGTTGTAGCATAAAAGAGAGTGAAGGAAAAAACTTAAAGGCTATGACAAATTGAGGACTTTATCTGACACGAGGAATCACATTTAAAAAAGAAAATACGATTCTAAAAGCTAAGGTGGGAGACACCTAGGAAAACAGCTATTGTAGCTGAATTTTTCCTCAAACTAGGAGCTCCAAAGACTACGAATGCATATAAATGTCCATGAAGTTTTCTCATGTCGTATTTTCTTTCCGATGACAATCTAAATTATTCAACATAGGGGTCTGCTAATTCATATGGATGACCATTATACAGCTGACAGCTTACTGCCACTTAATTTCAGTACTTGGATTTGTGCTTACAATTGGATTAGAGACTAGTATTATTTTAATGTCTTTGATATCAAGTGTTGAGGGACAAAGTTTTCTGTAAGTTCAAGGAAAGAAAAATAAGGGGCGGGGGGGATGTGAAATACTGTCACACAGCCAATAGTAGTATATGCTGAACTCAAAGGTACCTGACCTCAGCAGGTTGTAAACAGCAGGCTTGTCACAGCCAGACAACACTGCATGGTACTGATAATTTAAATCTAACTGATTTGGTAGTTTTATTTATATTTAGTTAGTAAATCTGATTTTGTGTTATAGGTCCTAATGAAACTAAAATCTTTCTGCATTGAAAAGGAATCTAAGTAACATATACTGAAACGGGTGCTTTTCATAAGGGCCATTACACCAGTTAATTTTCCCCATTACTTACGTAATAAATATGGCCATAAAATGTGATTTAAAAAATCATTTGTGTACAGCTTTTGTTTTTTAAAAATTGACAAATCAAAATAAGGCTCTACCAGTGGTTCCCAAATTGTCTCTCTGCGTGTAGCTTAAAAACAAAGCTTTTCCAGGTTTAAACCTAAGTGGAAAAAAAAAATTTAGTGCTTTCATTTTCTATTAAAATTATTTTCCATAAAACTAAGTTTTATTAAATTTGAGGATTCTCCTTTATTAGATTATGAGCTTATTATTTTGTGGCATTAAATTTTCCTTTTATTTTCTTAAAAGGTGGTAGTAGATTTTTTTTTTTTCGTGTAATGACTTGACAAAATTCAAAATTTGGCAATCCTATGTGAATTCCCTAGATTTGGGGAAAATTTTTTAATAGTATATGAAACCAAAATCTCTAGGTACCACAGTGGCCTACCTATTATGAAATTTTAACACACACACACACACACACACACACACACGCACACGCACACGCACACGCACGCGCACGCGCACGCACACGCACACGCACGCACACACGAATTCCCCTCTGGCACCATGCGGAAAACTCATTTTGAGCATGAACTCCCATTCAAGAAGTTCTTGTTTCTACCCAAAGAAACGTTAACACTTTTCTCTCTGTCTGCCTGCCTGTCTGTCTGTCCGTCTGTCTGTCTTGTCTCTCTGGTCTGGGACTAAGGGTACTCAGGCGGTCAAGTCACAACTACAGCATGGAGACAGGAAGAGAGGAGCTATCATCAGGCCCCCAAGCACTCAGAAGTAGACATTCTGCTGAACATCCTAGAATAAACCACAGCCTAATAAGGTTAATGATAATGATGACAAATAGTACATCAAGAACAGAACTATGGAAGACTAATGATAGCAATAAACTCTTTGATACTCCTCTCATTGAGAAATGAAGTTTAACTGCCTTTCCCTTGAAACTAGAGTTGCCTTAGTGATTGGCTGGACCAACAGACTGCGGCAGAAGAAGTGATATTCTGGGACTGCAGAGCCTTGAAGCTCCAGCCTGGAACACTGGAACCCCCTATCTCACAGTCCTGAGCTGCTAAACATGCCTGACTACCTCGAAGCTACCGTACTGTAAGGAAGCCAAACCTCGCCATGTGAAGTCGTCCAAAAAAGAGAATGAGATGCCCAGCCAGCTGCCCGCTGTTCTCTAGCCCCTAACAGTTTTTCGTCATCCCAGCTGAGACTCCAGACACCATGGAGCAGAGACAAGCCATCCAGGCTATGCCCTGTCCAAATTCCTAATCCACACGATGATGAGATGATAATAAGAAGTTGTTATTTTAAGCAACAGATAACCAGAATAAAAGCTAATCCCTTTTTATAAATACTAATAAAGACTTTAAAACAAAAATGAAATGTCTCAGGCAGACTAGCTGGAAACTAGAATGGCATCTGACACAAAAGAGGATTATGATGCATAAAGATAAATATAAATCCATTCATTCATTTATCCAGCAAATATGTATACTACCAAGACCTATAAACAGGGAAATACACAGGCTCTGGAGATGGTTTAAAAGGAGAAAAAAAAAAAAAAAAAAAAGACCTGACTTCAAGGAACTTATAAAGTATTATGTATCTCAGTGTCTTCTTGCATACTTTTTAATGTTTTTCACAAAGATAACATAGTCAACAATTCAGATCAAATCAAAATGCAGACCAATCTCATAAAGTGACCCCGGGTTTGAGTTCTTCTGTGAGAAGGAAGTGAAGATTGAATCAAAATCCCACAAAAGGGCATTTGTAGCCTGTAGTAACAAAACATGCTTCAGTTAACTGTAGTATAATCAAATGCTTAGATTCTCATTTTAGACTATAAATTCAAGGCATGCGTAACTAATCCTTTTTATTTTTTCTTCATAAAGTATCAGGTTAAAGAACCTTTTAAAGATATTATTACAAACAGGCCGAATAGAACTTTGCTCCTTTACTGCAGTCAAGGTTTGGGGAACCCAGAATGAGCAAAGCAAGTAAGGTTCGAAGTGAGCTGCTGTTTTAACAAGATTTATTTCTGTCTAGGTGTGTGGCTAGAGTTTAAACAGAAACACTTACTATTCCAGTGACTAAAGTAATGTTAACTGCTTCTTTTATTAAAGCATAGACAATTTAACCTTTCATAATATTATTCTCAGGGTTCTAAAATTATTCACTCTTTTTCTATTTGCAGTATTTCTCTATTCAAATTTCACATGAAGCCGAAAAGAACACAAATAGAGAGAATTCTTCTCTCAGGTATTTTTAAATACAGGAAAATGTTTGATCTCACATTGTAAAAGAATCAAGTGGTAAATAAGTGTGTGCGGGGCCTCTTGGGCAAAAGACCGTACATAGCATGTCTTACAAATCATCAGCACCGAGCACAATGCCCCTGCACAAAGTACTCCGCAAATGTGTGCTGACTGATAAGACATTTATTTCTCACTTATTTTTTAAGTGTGGCCAATAAAAATAAGCAATGCTACTTTCTGTCTTAGTAAGCACTTGAGGCAAAGAAAAAAGGATAACGTTTTCAAGAGCGGTCACGGAGAAACGTATCTTCCCATTTTTTTCTTCCTAACATTAGAGGAGGTATGGTAGTGGGTATGTTAACAAATTCTACATGCTCTAAACGTCAAAATAGTAAAGGTAAGTAATAGTAAAACAGTAACCTAACTTATAAACTGCCTTGTGTTTATCTTTTCTCTCATAATTTCGGTTTTAGCACATTACGTGGTAATGTGTCAGAATTTCTTTTTTAAAACATGACACAGAAGAATAAAAATTCTCATGGCTAAAAAGTAATTCATTAATATTTTATCCAGTATACTATAAAATTCAAAACAGAGTACTGAACAAGAACATAATTAGGAACTTAAAAATAATACTAACATTCCATTATAAAAAGTAAAACAATATCTGGGAGGAAGATACACAGCAGGAATATCTGATTTAACAGGTCACTGTTCCCTCTCCTAGACGGGTCTGAATGCCAGGATTGCCGTGTGGGTGCGTCAGGAGACCTGGTCGTCTTCCTGGGTCCCCCAATGAGATTCAAGGCCAATCATTTACCATCCCGAGCCCTCAGTTTCCTCAATGACAAGAAGAGAGAGGGGCACAATTGTCTCCAAAGTCTACCTCAACTCTAACAAAGTCTACCAACCTCAAATAAAGAGCCGTTCCTCTAAACAAATAGCATCTTTTTTAACATCTTTATTGGAGTATAATTGCTTTACAATGGTGTGTTAGTTTTTGCTTTATAACAAAGTGAATCAGTTATACATATATCCCCATATCTCTTAACAAACAGGGTTTTAAGACACTCCCAACTTCCACTTCCTTAATTAAAGCACAATTATTTCCCTAATCTTACAGATAATCTACAGATAGATTCCTTTTCCCTTACTTTACCTTTACAACAATTCCCGGAGGTAGCCCGAGTCTGTAAATATTACGTGCATTAAGCAAATGTCAAAAGGGAGTCTAGGTGAGGTTATGTGATTTGATTAAAGTCTCAGCCAAAAAAGGACTAGAAATCAGATCTACTGACTTCTGGCTCAGTGCTCATATTTCCAGAAAAGCTGCTTTTAAATCCATGAGAACTACAAAATAAATTACATACTAGTAAAAAAGGAAGAAAATACGGTGCTACTTTTAAATGGCTAGATTGCTTCTTTAAATCGCAATGTCATGTGTCTTAAATATCCTCAATATAACACAATTTTAGGCCTTTATGTTTCAGAATTATTTTCAAGATTCCTGGAATTGAAAAACCCAGTAGCTTAATAAACACATAATAAAAATATTACCATATGTCAAAGTTTCCTAAACTGATGTATATTCCTTGACAAAAAGGGGCCCATAGTAAAACAAGTGTTGGAATATTTGTGAACTTAACACACATAAGCTTTTTAAGTTTAATGTGGCATTTCACAAAGTTGTTGATCGACACACATTTCAGACTTTTAAAAAAATAACAATGGAGATTCTAATGCACTTTTGTTCCGATGAACCCCTCTTGGAAAATACTTCCGTACATTTAAAAAATACAATCATTTGCTAAATAAAACACAAAATTACTATAGTTTGTCCTTACTTCCCAAGTAAGGAAACATACATATTTCCCATACACATTTTCATATTTTCTGAAAAAATGAAGTATCTTACAACTTGTTACTTGCAATGTGACAGTGCTTCTTTTTATTTTTTCCTGAAAAGTTGCTAATCTGATATTGTATTTAGAATCAATAGCAACTTAGAATAGAGAACTATGGCAAAAAATCTTCTCATCATCTTAAAATATACTCTCGGTGACACAAATGACCTCATATTAACAGGTTTCCTCCAGTTATCACACTAAATCAAATACCCAGAACTGATGCTTAAAGAATCTGAGGGAAGCTCTCAATTCAGATGCAAGTGTATTAGCAAAGACAGGTAATCGGGGGAAAATGTTCATTAGAGAAATAACAGTGGAACCAATCTTAAACCCTTATAGGGATTTGTGTCCAAAATGGGGAGCAAACGTTTATAGTAAAGGTAAGATTAATCACCTTATCACTGATGCCCAGTTCACCTAACAGCAGTATGAAAGTTAACTCTAAGTGTGGGTTTTGCCCTATTTATAAAATAGTAAACTCTGAGGCAAAGGCTAATTAGCTAATCTGAATTTATCTTGTGCTCATGATTTTATGACACTAGATGAGTTTATTTAAGTCCCAAAGGAATTAGACATTTCTAATCCTTCCTCCAGACAACTCTGAGTTCCCTAATACAAATTAACCAAACACACTTCCTTTGTACTTCCAACTAATAATGTTTAGCACGTCCAAAAATACTTTCAAATGCTTTTGAAAATGTAAGGCAGCTTAGAAACTTGAGCTAAGTTTTTAGTAATGGTATTTTAAAAGTGGTATAACTTACCACTCCAAGCAAAGAGGCATGACTTGTCACTGGTAATGGTAACATGGGACGCTGAAAAGAGCTATTTTGAAAAAATAAGAGATTGTGGGTTCTAGTCTCAAACCTCACCCTTCCCCTCACATATATGAAACTTAACGCTTACGTAACACACAAATCAAATTTTGGTTTAAAAATGAAAGAAATTATAGCAGAATAAGTCATGTATTTGCTTTTAAAGGTAGATCAAAGTAATTTTTTTTTTTAGAAATAGAAGCAGTCTGCAGTGTTGCCTAGAAGATTTTAGATATTTCAGTTCTTTCTAATCCTTAAATATTTACACAAGTCTCCCCACCCCCTCTCTCATGTATCTATTTTAGAATTCAGAAGGTCATTCTGTTAACCAGGCCATAAACAGCTCTCAGATACAGAGTGAATTTCAAAAGCTACCTGCTTGTCCATAAATACATGAACAAGTCATGTTTTAAGCACAGAATACCACAAAAAGACTCACAAAAAGGTATCAAAGTATGGTATGTTCACCAACCTACAGTTATCCTATTTTCTGCTACAGAGTGAATAAAAGTCACCTTTGCACAAGTGAGTTGAGACTTCAAGTACTCGATTAAGGAGTACTACACATCTAAAACCACTTAAGAAATAATAACAAACAGCATTTTTCTGGAAAGTCACATTAAAAAGATGAAAGTACCCAAACTCCATGGCATAAAAAGCCTCTCCGAGAGAAACAACTGAAGAAACCTGCACTCTGCTAAACTGGAACCCAAACCTGGAAACATGTTCATCCCAGGTAAAACACTGGGAAGTGAGGGTCTTGAAATGCTCTTCAAATATGGAACCCAGCAGCATTTATTTCCTAAATGTAAAATATAATTTTTAAAAAGTAAGTCTAGTGGAAAAGATTGACATTTAAGCACTCTGAAACTATTTTTCATCACTTGTTAAGCTTCTTTTTTAGAATATTATAACTGTACTGTTATAAGGTGGGAAGAAGACCACTGTCCCTCTGGGCAGCCTTCTAACTTTGGGAACGCAGCCATCTCCCATGGATACGCTCTCCCTGGGCAGATGACAGAAATTGCAGCTCTGGCCTGTAATCAGTGTTCTCCAGAGGACACTTCCTTCAAGTCATCTTTCCTTTTATCTGGAGGCAGCACAGAAATGATAAACCCTGTGGACTGACGCTACTCATTCCTAGCCACTAGAGCCCTTCCATTCATTTCAATGCCCTAAATTGCCAACAAGGGCAATAAAATACTGGTAGGTGAAGAAGCTGTGGAGAGCTAATGAAGACAGCGCACTGCGCCTCACCCATCACTTCTTGATTATGTATCCTTTAGAAATCGGGTAAGATATTTAATACTGGTTATAAAGGATGGATCACCTAGCTTGTTGATAATACAAAAGTCCATCCATCTGGGATTTTTTCCTCTTTAATTTCGGCTATTTCTTTGGGCATTCAACACCTCTAAGGAAAAGAAAGGGTTGAGAAAATGAGGTAAAATTCCAATCTATGAATTTCATTCCCAGTAAAAGCACTTAAAATACAAAACAAATAGAATAACCTCTTAGAGACGTAAAAGAAAATACACTAGAACTCTAAAAGTGGTTATGTAAGGATGGCGCCATTTGTGGGTAAATTCTTTAACGTCCACACCTTCTCAATGATAACCATATTTAAAGCAAAACAGTGAAAGAACTGTTGAGAAGGCAAGTTAAAACTAATGATTTCAAATATTTTCACTATCCTGAGTTTATTTTCTATAAGACAAAGGGGAAGTTGCCTATACAGCTTGACAGTGTAAACAAATATAAAAATATCTCATAATTATTCCCTTCCTCACTGTCTATGTGAAGGTGGGGAAAGGAATAAAGGAAATGAAAGCCATGAGTTCACACTCACAAACCAAAACCACAAGAAAAATAATCTAAAACCAGACTATAGGAGGCAGGAGAAAAGCAAGATTCTCCACACAAGAAGTGATTTTGCAACACTAATAGGGTAAAGCCACATTCCTGCCACAAGCTTCATGCTTTCAAACAGGCCACACAGCTGGCGGTCTTAAAAGCTCTCCAGACAGGAACCAAGACTGTAGGAAAAATCAGTAGGTCTCAGACCTAAACTGAGTCCGAATCTGATTCTGATGACACACTGCCCTGCTGGGGCATAATACGATGGCAGCCAAATACTCAGTTCAGTAGATGATTATAACTTCCACAGAAAAGCCCTGAAGAACCACTGCTTTGAATGTGGGCCCCTTTAGTTAATAATGATCTGTCCAAAGTATTGAAAAAATGCTTTCTAGAGAGAGTCATCCACATGCTGCATAGCACAGGGAGAATGCTGCAGAAAGCATCCAGAGGTAAACTCTGTTTGTGTGAATATTAAGAGACAAGTTTCCTCTGGAAGTCAAAGCCCCGTGCGGTTGAAAAGAAAGACTTATTAGATTTGGAGACTGAACTTGGTTTACAAGGGCTCAGGGGTTGTTTAATGAGAGGTTTTAAAGGGACCACGTTTTCACCAAGCGCTGGGAGAGTCCCCTATGAAACTACTGTGACCAACTCCAAGAAGCTAGACCCCTTCCTACACGAATCCCAAACACTTCACCTCAACTGCCAGAGGACACTCTAAAGCAGCACTCTGGTTCTGTTTTTAGAACATTCAAGAAATTACTCATCCAAAAGACATTTGAGGAGATACCTGAAGAGCTGGCTGTGCTACATACATTTTCTTCCTCACAGAGGAAGTAGTCTCACTAAGACATTCTTCACCAAACAGGAAGAAAAAACAGCATTCTTTCCTACGAGGCTTGACATTTTCTATTGCTGTATCAGGAATTTTTTTCTTTAAGCTAGAATGTATTTTATAAATTCGATTCTTAGATAATGCTTTCCTCTTAAGTTAAAAAATATAAGCTTTGAAAAGTGCACAAAATGAGCAAGTGAATAATCTATCCACAAACTGTTAATAAGTTATTTATTTCATCACATCACCTAAATATAATCCTAAGAAAATTATCACATTGTTCATTAAATCTAGGTACACTGATAACGAGTTCTTACTGAAATCTCCTTCTTTCAACAAAGCCATTATGACTCTAGGTCTTAGTCAAGACTATTAATATGAGTTGATTCCTATTATAAAGATTTACTGGGCTTCCCTGGTGGCGCAGTGGTTAAGAATCCGCCTGCCAATGCAGGGAACACCGGTTCAAGCCCTGGTCCAGGAAGATCCCACATGCCACGGAGCAACTAAGCGCGTGCGCCACAACTACTGTGCCCGAGCGCCTAGAGCCCGCGAGCCACAACTACTGAAACCTGAGCGCCTAGAGCCCGTGCTCTGCAACAAGAGAAGCCACCGCAATGAGAAGCCCGCACCCTACAACGAAGAGTAGCCCCGGCCCGCCACAACTAGAGAAAGCCCGTGCACAGCAACGAAGACCCAACGCAGCCAAAAATAAATAAATAAAATAAATAAATTTATTTAAAAAAAAAGATTTACTGATATTTAAGATAAACAGTAGTAATTATTATAACACACATGGCATTGATAAATGTTATGAGCTTGCTTCCTTTTCACTTATAAAGTAGTATTCATTCCAAGTACAAAAAACTGTAGATTTCAATAAGCATGACATCAATTATTGTATGATAATAAGCAATACTATAAGAGCAACATGAGCATTTACTAGTATTCAAAATGTTTACAGTTACAACCAATATTTGAATTTAAGTAGCTTTTTCTCTAGTATCTTCCTCCCTGAGATGTATTAAAAAATAGTAAATGTGTGCAAGGTTTGGAAATAGGCCATAATTCAAATACTGACTTCTGTCACTTACCATATGTATGATTCTGAATAACTTAACCTCTCTTAGTTTCTTCATCTGTAAAATGGGAATAATATAGACCATGTTGAGTTGTTAAGAGTGTAAATAAGAAAACATCTGTAAAGCACATACGGACGGGTTTGGCCCACAGTAGGCACCTAATACAGTAATTACTATAATCATTATTGAAGTTGCAGAGATCAACCAACTAATTCCTAGTAATAGCCACAAAAGTGAAGTGTTCAGGACCTTCAGAAATATTTCAAAGAATTTGTTTTAAAGATGTTTTTAGACTTGAACTTCTAGGTGCCACAAAGTCCAGATAGTATCTCTCATTAGGCTGTGTGGTAAGATTTTTCTATTAGGTACTTTCTTGATGTTAGTGAGAGACAAGCAGGTATTCCATCTCTACTTGAAACACTAGGACTGCCAACTACTGAGTCAGATTTAACTAACACATAAACTACTCAGACTATGCTAAACACTTGGGGAGGCTGCATCGAATTTTTCAACAGCTCGTCAGTGAATATTGTGTGTACAACTGTGCACTGGAAACTTGGCACACACAACAAGGATCAACATAACCCCTGCCCTCAAAGAGTTTACCATCTAAGGGAAACAAACAAAAAGAAATCAAAGAAAAATGCAGGGAAGTATATTAATTCTTAGTATTCCTAGTAGTAGGCTAAAGATGGTTATGGAGAATGGTGGACAACTGATGTTAACTAGAAAAGCTTCTTTGAGTCAGTCAGCTTTGCTATGCTTTAAAAACAGGAGAGAAAACAATGGATGACTAATAGATGAAAGGCAGTTATAAATATAAATTACAATTTGGACAATGAATGTACCCAACAGTAAGAATGCACATCAAAGTAGGATAAAACGTTAAGTAATTATCACAGTGAAAACAAAATCATCTGGAGAAGACAAAGAATAAAATCAGCAAACTTTGAAAAAGTTACTGTTGGGGAGAATAATAGCCTAACCTGGAAATTTAATAAAATTTTTAAAGTATTTGATACATTAATTCCTTTGCTAGTTATTCAATTTAGCGTAAGAAAAATCATTGCCTAGGGATACTCCATTTATTACCAGGACCAACTTTCTATAAAAACAATGGGCAAATCAAATTGCTGATTATATGGTTTATAATGTCTAACTCAACAGTGCCTACCAAACTATCTTTAAACTTTGTTATGTGGTGTGAGCCTACGAGTTTAACTGTCAAATTTTCCAGGAAAAGATAAAATCAATAAATAAAACTAATCCCAAAAAGGGTCAAATTTTAAAAAATAATACGTATATGTACACACAACTCTTCAGATATTATACAGCAAGTCAACAGCTATTCCCAGAGCAATCCTGATCTTCAGTGGGGATGAACAAGCTTCCATTAGCAATGCAGGGTCCCATTCCCCAGGCCTAGACCCTCACTACCCCTATGACTGGTCCTATACACCACCGTAATTAGCTCTGCAACTTTTTTCTCTCTCTCTCCAAATGTCTTAATATAGCATTCCATTTTCCAAGATTGGCATACATATACCTAAGATACACACTCTTAGGACAAAATATACCAAGTAAGCTAGTGATTATTCCACTTCAAAATTCTCTATCTTCTCTATCGTATATTGATAAGATATATGCTATCTAACTCCAAAAGGATATGCTGAGGTTTATTGGGTCGATTTGTTTCCAAAATCTAGTGCAAACTTTCATTTCCTTATTCCCTATGAACTGATCAAGCACCAGGTGCCAGAGGTAGGAGAAGTCGTGTTAATATTATCCTTACCCTTACAGGATGTATTTGATAGATAAACAATCTCTGAAACAAAATTAATACCCTTTCTCACTCATTCCAAGAAGAGTCTGCTATCCCTAGAACTTGCTCCATAGAGATGTTAGAACAGGTCTTCTGTTTCCAAACTTGGCCTCATAACTGGAGCAGCTCTTTCAAATGATATCTGTTCTTTCTCCCTTTAATGAAACTATTATTCACTCTGTTCTTTTTAGATTTTCCTTTATAAGACTGTAAGATAAACAAATGTTCATTTTGGAAAACAGAAAAGTAGAAAAGAGAGGGAAATAATGTTCACTACCACCCCATACCCCTGTAGTACCTTTTGTTAATAGTTTAGCTAATATTTTCATTTAGTTTCTTTCAGGTGTTTTTCTATCCATATCTTTAAATATGATTAAATATAATTCTCTATAACAATTCACTACTCTGTTTTCCCTTACCATAAATGCTGTTGCTATCATAAGAATATCATTTACTTAACCATTTCTTCCCTGTTTAACAGCACTGTTTCACTGCTTAGAAACTGTATGATGGGAATCTTTGCACATAAATCTTCATCTGGATGTACAACTACTTCCTTGAAACAGAATATCAGGAGTAGCATTCCTATGTCAAAAAATATGATCAATTGTAAGGTTCCTGATATATGAAGCCAAAGTGATTTTCAGAAAATACCAATTTATACCACAAACCAGTAGTTCATGAAAATACTCTTTAATCACAACCTAATTAACAATGGTCAGACTCTCATTCATTTTGCTAATTTGATACACAGAAAATTGCATCTTATTGCAGTTTTCACTTGTATTTTTTATTTAAGAATACAATCCAGGGGACTTCCCTGGTGGTCCAGTGGCTAAGACTCCGTGCTTCCGATGCAGGGGGTGACCGTTTGATCCCTGGTTGGGGAACTAAGATCCTACGTGCCACGTGGTGTGGCAAATTTAAAAAAAAAAGAAGAAGAATATAATCTATTCTTTATAGAGGCTAAAATGAGACTTAGCTTTCCCCCAGGATCTCTGACATGGGTGGCCCCATGAACTTGGTCTGGTCTTCCTGGCCAAAGCTTAGTCACCTCTACTTCATCACCTCATAAATGGAGGCCATTACCACCTAAGCAGTAGACTGCTCTCCCTGGGACACACCTACCATCCCGGTGGCAGACAGCTCAAATGGAGCCACCAGAAAGCCAGGCTGGACTAGTCTTTCCCTCCCCATAACTAGCAAGAGAAGCCAAAAACACTGGGCTAAGGTTTCACAGATTTCTGCAGAAACTTCAACTGTTCTTAATAATACTTTTCTCAATCCTCCTGGCACCCATGATACAGTTCAACGCAGTACGATTTCTGAGTTGCCTAGTACTTATAACACAAACTCTAAGTCTGTGTATATTATGCATATAAAGTACTAATGTTCTTACCCTTAATAATTAAGTTACTACCAGGTACATATCAGTCTGTGTATGTGTGTGTATGAAGGACACATTCTCTTGACCTTATTATCTAAGTTTTCCCACATACACGTGAAAGGATAAAGGCATTTCATTGCTATTAGTTCAAACTAGTGACAGCAATAAAACTAATACAAATAAAATCACGGAAAACTGACCCTTCCACTCTTCACATACAGAGAAAGGGGGAGGGACAGTTCAAGTGTTTTGATTCTAGAATCATACAGAGAACTTAAAGTAACTTGAAGGGCATGTCTTTTATAAAATTATCTGTTACATGGAAGGTTCAGATGAGGAAAACTGATAGCAGGTTTTTCTTTTCTCATGTTACTTACATATAATGAATGATGAAGATTGTTGGTCATAGCCTCAGTGATCTAATATTGAAGATATTAAGCCCAAAAGCTAGTGCCCTTGTCCCTTATGCAGAGTAAACGCTCTGGTAACTCTAAGCTATCTTCCCAACAGCCAGGATCTTCCAAGTACATAAAAGTGGAAGAGGAGAGGTGATGAAGTATTTAGTCTTCGATGGTTTTAAACTTTAAAATAAATTTATTGGTGGTAGTCCATAAACTCAACACTGACTTACATAAGGCAGAAATGGCCTTAAAAAATTAAAAGGCCTCAGCTACCTTATTGTGGTTCTAATAAATAACTCATTTACTGGGTTTCTCTAGAGACGGCACTCTTGAGTAGGACAATCAGTAACTCAGTCCTGTCCTGACAGCTCTTTACTAGCAACTACCCACTTCATTGCCTTTGCTTAAGCTTTCCTTGCCTAACTTCAAACTTTTCCATTTCTATTACAAGATTACAGATTTTCTTGAAGTTTGCTCAAGGAGATTAATTCATTCTGCTTTGTGTCATCTCTTTCCATACAACACAAGCACACATGAACAGTCTTCAAATGAACAACAATCTTGCCATCTATTCATTTACATTTTGAATACTATACTCGAAATAAATTGAGTAAAGTATGCCTGTTAAAAGAAGACTCAACAGAAAGCAAGACTCCTGTATGTCTCCTCTCCTCATAAATATACACCTATCTTCCCCTGAAATTCTTAAAAGATCCATTCAAATATTGTCCAAAAGATACTTCAAAGCTTGTTAAGCACCAAACTGCCTTAACTGATTGTATTTCAAAGATACTTACTTTAAAAATTCTTAAACTCATTCTCTATAGTTAAAAAAAAAAATAGTGGCATCAATCACAACACTGACTGACAAAGTTAACTCAGTTAAAAGCCAACCAGTTAAATATAGCAGCAGTATGATCTGACAATATGACGGTGTTCACGACTAACCAAAACCCTCCAGCTAAAGCAAACGTATTAAACAATAGAAAGAAATTTACCTGACTTTCCAAAGTCATTTTTAATCTTACTAGAGAAAGCAATCATACAGTAGATAATGATTAAACATGATGTATTAAAAGACTCTAAAGAACAGAACAAAGATAGATAGATAGATAAATAGACAGATAGGTTTTAAAAGCTGCATTACCTACCAAGTGCTTCCAACAATCCTCAATGCTTTGGGAGACAGCATTTTAATGAACCAGCCTATGTATCCCATAGGCTCAACCCACATTTCCTGACTTCTATGACAAAGATTGTCATTAACCTACCAAGATCACCAGGAATGCAGTACCAGTGTGGCCATACTTAAACCTTTCATCTATTTGAGCAAAACAAAAACACTGTGAAACTGGAATGGCAGGTCATACAACTTAGCACTATTATACATTGGTTTCAGATGAGACCGCCTGACTAATCAGCGTACCTGAGACTCATACAGGAAAGGCAAACACATGTAACTTGCACAAACTTGGAAAAACAACTAATCAATTCAAGTAATTTTTAGCAGAATAACTTACTGTAAGACTATGTAAACCATACTCTGAATAAATGTCTAAAGTCCCATAGATCATATGTTATTGCTATATTTTGATGCAAAAAAAGACCTAGGTTTTCTATTCATAAAGGTCTTTACTGAGCTCTTCTATAAGACAATTAGTAAGTTTGTGACATTCCTGGATACAAGTTTTTTCATTCTCACCAATTCTCCTTTGTAGACATCACTTGTAAATTTGATTTCTTCAATAAAGATATTTATCATTTTAAATTCCTTTAAAATTTCCCTTAAATAAAATTTTAAATGAAACAAGTGGTTTCTAGAATATTTCATTGTCCTTATTATAAGAAAAACTTTATTAATAAAAAAGCAATCAAAGCTTGCTTACATAGATAGGAATTGGGGGAGAAAAAAAACCTCAGTAATATTCAAGTAGTCAAGACCATGCACATGACCATTAATCTTTAAATATGAATAGGAATATACATTTCACGTTAAATATCTTTTCATTCTAAAACATAACTTTTAATTTTCATTTCCCTGATATCAAACTCGATACCCTACCAGAATAAATAAAATTTAAAAGGGGAAAAGATTAATAAGACCAACAATGTTGGATGTGAAGCAACTAGAACCCCATACATTGCTGATGGGAATGAAAACGTGTACAAACACTTGAAAAACCAACTGGCAGTACCTACTAAAGCTCAACTTAACATTATTCTCAAGACCCAGGATTCCAATCTTGGGTGTATACCCAAGAGAAGTGAGCATAAAACATGTATAAGGGGCTTCCCTGGTGGCGCAGTGGTTGAGAGTCCACCTGCCGATGCAGGGGACATGGGTTTGTGCCCCAGTCCGGGAAGATCCCACATGCCGTGGAGCGGCTGGGCCCGTGAAGCCATGGCCGCTGAGCCTGCATGTCTGGAGCCTGTGCTCCGCAACGGGAGAGGCCACAACAGTGAGAGGCCCGCATACCACAAAAAAAAAAAAAAAAATGTATAAAACTATAAACATGTAAAAGAATGTTCATAGCAGCTATATTCTTAAAAGCCAAAAATGGAAATGACCCAGATGTCCATCAATAAGATGAATACAAAAATGTTAATACAGTCACATAATGGAAAGCCATACAGCAATGAAGAAGAAGAAATAAACACTGTGCTACAACATGGATGAATCTCACAGATGTAATGCTGGGGAAAAGAAGCCTGGTATCAGAGAGTACTTTCTATATGACTCTATTTTTATAAAGTTCAAGACTAGGTAAAACTACTCAAGGAGGAATCAATATCTATGGGGATAGACAGCAGAATAGTGGTTATCTTTGGGAGGATACTGATGAGAGGGGGCACACAGAAAGTCTCCTGGGGTGCTGGAAATGTTTTCTGTAGGGATCTGGGTAGTATTCACAAAGGTGTATACATATTTACACATATATACAAACTCATCTGAGTCATAGTCTGTCTTACCCCTTACTGGCTTCCTGACCTTTTTAAGTTACTTAACCCCTCTACTCCTAACCTTTTCCTGTATAGGATGGGGATAATACCTTTGATACAGGGTTGATATTTAGACTATAAAGCATTCAAAAAATGGCAATTACTATTATTACCTGTTTTTTTTATTTGCATCATCAGAGGAACATGGTGAAAGGATTTACGAAAGTCAATAGTAAAAAGAAAGAACCTGCAGTCATGGGAAAAAATCAGACACAAGTTTTCAAAATCTGGACAGGTATGATGCCATATAGTATAAAAGCAAAAACACAACTCAAAAAAAATTCATGTGCAGTCACAAGAAAAGGAGAAATTTATGTAATCTTAAAAGGCGTGAATGTGTACAATACACTTACGAAAGATTTCAGTTGAAGTGGTTAGGTAAAAGCAAAGCAATTCTAACACCTAAGGCTTACCTGGAAAAGGTAGTTATACAAAGCAAATAGATAAGAAATTAATAATTTCTTATTAATTTTAGTACTTTTCTCTCCTAAATAAAAACTTTTAATTAGCTAATTTGTTTTAAAGCCTCTCATACTCCCATTTACTTAAGAATGGTCAGCACAGAAAATAGTTCTAACACTGAGGAGGGGTTTATTTAATCCCAAGTTGCTCATAACAGCATAGCTTTTAATTATAAAAAGCAAATTCCATGTTTAAATTACAACTTTAGCAAAAGTGTTATATTTTTTACTGGATTTTTTTCTTATAATAATGGTCAAAAGTAAAATTGTTACTTATGAATTGTTTCTGCATATAGAAACAACAGCATAAAGCTTTCTTACTAAAACCAAACAAAATAGAATTCTAACTTGACCAACGCAATGCCAGAATGCTAAATTTAAAACCTTAAAATAACCTAACACAATACAGTACACATAAGTAACTGCAAAGGGTCATTACAATATTCAAACTTTAACTACAGCTTGCACGAGTCTTTGAATTTATTCTGATTCAAAATTCTAGCTTGCTCAAATATAAAATGCTACTAAAAATGTTAAACTAATTTGAAAAACTACTACAACTGTATAAATTATACAGAGATGTTTTCCTTTTTACAGTTCTCTTCAGTTCACTAAGAAAATTTATAGCTAAAAGTAAATGAGATAATCCTGCTTTAAGCTAGTATGTCTAAAATTACTGCTATGTATTAATTTGTGTCAACTTTTTAAAAGCCTAACACTTTGATGTTATTTTCATAGCTACATTTTTTTCTGGCATTAAACTGCATACTAGCTACATTTTTTTTCTGGCATTAAACTGCATACTAGCAGAAAAACCAAAGTAAAAATCAGACTTTATCCAAGTTCATTTTAAGCTAAGCTTTAATTTCCATTTAAGCTTTATCTTTCAAGGCTCACATTTAAATTTTCAAAACAAACCTCATATTCCATAAGGTAGCAATCAAATTATATTGTTAACAAAATCATTAAGATGTTACAGTCCCGGCAAAGGCAGTATGAAGAAATGCATTTTCACACGCAGAAACAAGTTACAGTTTTAAACAATAAACCATGACTTACATCATGAAATGAATAGAGATGCTGAAAAGGTTAGAATGAAAGTCCCCTTCAGGTCAACAGGATTTACTTTTATATTCGTGTTTCATGAATTCCTTTACTAAGGTTTGAAAAAAACACCACTTATGAAAAGCAGTCACTATGTGATGATGGAGGCCATTTTAAGACTTGTAAATCAACTCTTTTACTAAAAGCACGAGTATATAGTAAACGGTAACTGGAATTCAAAGAGGTCGGGGATGAAGCCAACACAATTGCTTGTAGCTACAACTGGACAAAGTAAATACTCCAAAATTTTCAGATCTCTAGCAGTTTTTTAAAAAAGCTAGTCGATTTTTTTTTTTCAGTTAAAAACACAACTACTCTTGTATCTGAGCAGAGAATATCTGTGCCGAGTTTAAGCCTACTATGAACTCAAATGGCTAGATTTGTAAGCAGGTTTAAAACTATGCTCAATAATTAAAAGAAAACCACCTACACGTAAATATGTTCCACAATACCACGATACACTACAATATGACTGAGTCTATTTCAAGAATGCTGGTCTGACTAAAACTTTTTCCCAATTTATTCCTAATTCTAGATATAAAGATGAGTCTTTTTCTGTGGAAATTGATAGAAAATTCTACCAAAATCCCCTTTGACTGCTTTAGTCATAAGTTTTGCTGCTGATACTACCGTTTTCTGGGGAGGGTGGCAAGTACTTCAAAAAAAAAAACACAAAACTTATAATGTGTATTAAGGTATATGACATAAGATATATTGCTATTTAAATATATTTTAACAGCAAATGTCATGCTTCAATCAAACTAATATTTTTTCCACTTCAAATAAATCACAAGTGACCAATGCTTGCTTCGGTGCTCTGAATACTCTAAGTCTATTTAATCTTTAAAGATCAAGCTCCAGGAGTCCATAGTTCAGAGAAACACATGCTTTACAAAACCTGGGAAATGGCTGCTTAATACAAAGAGGAGTAAAAAGCACTGAAATCATCACATATTGGAGGTGAGAAATACATTACTCTTCTTCACAGAGGACAGTGCCTATATTTTAGTCATTACCTTGAATCATCAAAGCAGGCTTGAAAGGAAAATGTTATTACCTTCATTTTACAAAAAGAAACGGAGAAAACTGAGTTTAAATAACTTGCCTAAGGTCTCACTGCTGGTGGCAAAGCAAGGATTCAAACCTAAGATTTCACATTCCAAATTCTACCTTCTTTCCACTCTACCTTTACCCACTGCAATATTTGGTTGCCGTGTTTATCAAAGAGCTTGGCAGGACCAGTCTTTGCCAGCTGCTTGCAAGGCATGTTCAAAGACTGGACTCATTTATTAACCGATGCCGATGAATGAATGAAAAGACTCAAAAGCAAATTGAACAAACTCAAGGACAGTCGCAAGCGTGCACTATTACATCGATGTGTGTCCCGCCGTATACAGCGCCGGTGCTGTAAAATCCCCGCGGGGCTGCATCCTTCCCAGATCCCCCAGCTCTCCACTGCTACTGGATAGAAGGGTCTCCGGAACCCTCGGGGGCAAGTGTGAGGCAGTGAACTCTGCTCTGTCTTCAGCACTGGCCTGAGAGGTCAAGGCTCTCGCTTAGTCAAAGCAATGATTTCCCTTATAACCTGCTCAGCTGGGTTCTCTTTTGCAGACTGCCAGACGATGTGAATGTCCACTCGCAGCAAATATGTCACAGCGCATTTCTGAAGCATCCGCAGTTCGCCAGTGTGCCGAGGCATGGAGGTTTGAGAACCACTGGCCTGGGCGCCTCTGAGGACATAGCCAAGCAAGCCGGGACACTGACAGTGAGCTCGGCAGTCCTGAAAGCCACCAGGCCCTCCATCAGCTTGTTCAGCCAAGCCATTTCACAACTACGTGCCCCTTGCCTGACCAACATGGCATACCTATTTTCTAAGAGTGGGTATTACTGGTCAGTTATCCTGTCATGCAATAAATTCTTTTTCACACATATGCTTATTAATTGTGAATTCCACTTCTTCCTTCCTTCTTTTCACCATTTCCTCTACTTCTTATCAATCCTCTCCTTTTTCTTTCTGCTACTACCCTCCTCCAGCTCTTCCTAATTCCACCATTCAATAACCTCTTCACTAACTAGTCTCTCTCTATAAACAGTGCCTTCTATATACTGCTGCCTAACCGATCTTTAAAAGGAGCTTTCACACGGGGAGGGGTAGTGTTTGGGGTTAGCAGATGCAAACTACTACATATAGAATGGGTAAACAACAAGGTCCTACTGTATAGCACAAGGAACCATATTCAATAGCCAGTAATAAACCATAATGGAAAAGAATATGAAAAAGTATATATAAAAAAATAAAATAGCTTTCATCATGCCCAACCCTTTCAATAGCTCTACACTGTGAACTAAATCCATCCTTAACACCTCTGCCTAACTTTTAATGCCTAATTTGTATCCTCCCTAAATTATTTATCCAACCTAATTTCCTACTTCAGATGGACACCAAAGAACCAAATCGGCCTCTATAATTAAAAAATCACAAATCGGACCAAGCCAGCCCTCCTGCTTCCTAACCCTACATTTGCCAACTTGACCTCTGAGGGTATCAAAACATGTCATTCCCACATTGGAAACTTTCAACAACTCCCCACAGCTTATGTAAATTCAAACTCTTCAATTAGACATTGAAAACTCTCCATGATCTGGCCTCAAAGTATCTTTCCCATCTTCTTCTTCCTACAACCAAGGGACATCCTGTTCTCTAACGACACGGGGTTCTCAGCCTTTCCTGGCAGAGGTCCATCACCCTGGCCTTCCCTGTATCCGTGTGTCACGATGCTCAGCTTGCATCCAGATCCCGGCTGGCTCTACCTGGTAACATCCTTCCCGTCTTTCGAGGCTCTGCTCCTACTCGTGACCCGTGATCTCACTTCTGAATATTAGATCTCTCTAGTCTGTTTCAAACAAAACCTTTCTTTATACAGCTTATGAAGCCCTGTCTCGTATTTCAGTTATACTGGTCCACATGTTTCATCTCCTCTTTTAGAGCATGAAGCTCTTAAGGGCAGGGGGCTCCGGCTTGATCTTTACATCAATCCTAATAACTCGTCGTACGTAGCTCAGGACCTTTCTTGAAATACCTGTTAGACATAATAAATGCCTATAAATGGAGTGTATCTGGATCCCTGGCAAAGCCATCACATACTCTAGCTGGTAGACATGGTAGGAAATAAAATATAAGCAAAATGACCAAAAATTATCAAAAAGTCTCAAAATTATCAAAAAGTCAAAACTTTTAAACATGGAGACTTGTGACGGCACTTAATACTTTCATCCTGCTCTGGTGGCATCAGTTACCTCTGCCCACATAAACCATGGTCATTGCCTCACTCGCCCTGAACATGGTCCCCTCATTCCTGCCTCCGTGAGCTCTGCGCACACGGCCCCCCGTACTTGCTTACCCCTTCCTTCAACGTCCACAATAAGCTTTCTCGAGAACCATGGAACACATTCACATTTGTGCCGCAACGTCTGCTCCCTAGAGAGTAGTGCTGAGGCCGTTGCTCTCAACCACGGCAGAGCCAGCTGCTACCAGAAAGTGTCTGTCTGCCAGTGAAACCACTGCACTAAAACAGCTGAACAGATTTTACACGGAATCTGTTGTCATCGTTGTTTTAATTGTGGTAAAATACACTAACATAGAATTTACCATCTTAACCATTTTTAATAAAAAGTGTACAGTTCAGTAGTGACAAGTGCATTCACACTATTGTGCAACCAATCTCCAGAATTCTTTGCGCCTTGCAAAACTGAAACTCCGTAGTCATTAAACAGTGACTCCCAGTTTCCACTCCTCCCTACCCGCTGTCCCTGGCGGTCACCATTCCACTTTCTGTCTAGATGCATTGACCCTATAGGTACCTCGGTGGAGGAGAATCATGCAATAGCTCTCTTGTTGTGACTGGCTCATTTCAGTCAACACGCTGTCCTCAAGGTTCATCCATGTTGTCAGAATTTCCTTCCTTTTTAAGGCTGAATCATATTCCACTGTAGGTAGAGACCACAATTTATTTATCCATTCATCTCTCCGTCAACACTGAGCTGCTTTCACCTTTTGGCTATTATGAATAATGTTGCTATGAGCGCAGGTGCACAACATAGGGTTTATTTTGTGAAAACCCAAGAGTCACCCCTGAGGGGCTGTGTGAAAAGAGGACAAAGGTACCTCCAAAGGGGGGAAAAAGTCACCTTACAAAGCAGCCAAAACTTAGAGACAAGTGCCCCTTACATATACTGATGGAGACAGGCCCGTATGCATGAAGATGCCAGGGACCAGGGGCTGCTCACAAATTAGGCCTCAGCGCTAACATAAACTCATTACTATTTTTTAATACGTGGTATGGACCGAATATTGACAACTTTTAGAGTAATCCTATGTACACACACACACACACACACACACACACACACACACACACACACACACACACCATGGCCCCCCCAGCCTTGCTGAGGAGAATCACTAATCAGAAACAAGCAAGTCCCCGCTACTGCTCATCTGGAGCATGCTAGGAAAGCTGTCCTTGAGAAAAGGAGCTCCTCTAACACTGGCACTTGTGATACTCAGTGTGGGGCTCACATTTCCCATCAGGCAACAGTACTGTCTCTCTCCTCTTCTTCCACATTCCCAGCTTCAACCGTGAACTTGGACGCAGCTCTCACTCTTAGCCCCAGATCTCCAGGATGAGAGGGTAGAATTCATTCTTGATCCAGAAAAGTTTCTTCTGCAGGACTGCTCACAAAGCCGGAGGAGGGCCACTCACAGCCAGGCGCTCTCACACTGCACGCCTCCCAAACAGCAAGAAGAGCAAGATGGTGAGAATTCCTGCCAGCACACCCCTCCCAGGGCTCCTTGTCTGGTCAGCAAGAGCGTGGGAGGAAGGGGTCTGACAAAGAAAAGAATTCCGACTCAACTTTCCACGAAAGATCTTTCTGGATAGGAACAGAGGATACTGATTAAGAGCACAGTGGTGGGACTTCCCTGGTGGCACAGTGGTTAAGAATCCGCCTGCCAATGCAGGGGACACGGGTTCGAGCCCTGGTATGGGAAGATCCCACATGCCACGGAGCAGCTAAGCCCATGTGCCACAACTACTGAGCCTGTGCTCTAGCGCCCGCGAGCCACAACTACTGAGCTGGCGTGCCACAACTACTGAAGCCTGCACGGCTGGAGCCCATGCTCCACAATGGGAGGGGCCGCTACAGTGAGGGGCCCGCGCTCGTCGCAGCTGGAGGGGGCCCGCATGCAGCAGTGGAGACTCAATGCAGCCAAAAATAAATAAATTTAAAAAAAAAAGAGCACAAGTGGTGGAGGCAGACCGCTGAGATCCGCACGCCAGCTGAGGGACCTGACTCCTTTGTGCCATCTGCAAAACAGGGGTAATGATCATACCCACTTCAAACCGGGGCTGCTATCAGGTTTTAAGTAAACGAGTTAGTTGTGGTTTTTTTTGTTTTGTTTTTGTTTTGGCCACGTGGCGCTGGCACTGTGGGATGTGGGATCTTATTGCCCCAACCAGGGATCGAACAGTCGCACCCTGCAGTGAAAGGGCGGAGTCTTAACCACCGGACCGCTGGGTAAGTCCCAATGAGTTGGTATTATTGAAGCACTTAGAAGAATCAACACTCGTCCCGTGGTAAGCACTATACAGGCGTCTGTAAAATAAACAGGTAGCTGAAGTTCTATGAAAATGACCAATACTACAAAGGTACAATGAAGTCCAGGTACCTCAACCAATTTTTCAATGTGTACATTTCTCAGCATACACATGCAGAACCACGAATCAAAGTATCCATCACTAAAAAGTCAGTAAAACAGATTGTGATGATGCATGCATGGGGAAAAAAAGTGTCTTCATTGATTTGTTGATTACTAATAAATATTATTTAGATAAAGATAAGAAAATAGATATTACTCATGAATATTTCTATTTAGTATTTATAATATTACTTGTTAGCTTCATACTTGTTTATATTCTTTTAATTAGTGAATTCTAACCTCTGGTACAATAGAGCCTGGGGATTAAGCTACAAGATTTTTCACAACCCTGGTAGATACATAGAGAAAGGACAAAAGAAAGACCTTAGGCCAAATTTTCCAATACTCAGATGCATTCCATTTAATAATACAGTCAATACCATGTTGTCTCCTCTATGTATTTTGTGCAAATGTTACATTTCAAGTATACACCAACTTTCAATTCCGTACAGATCTCTTTTTCTTCTATGACAGTGACTTCCAAGGTACAGTTGATAAAACCTCCTAGGATTCTTTTCTCTCAAAAAGAAAGTAAGGACTTTTTGGAATCATGCTAAGATTTGAAGTTGCTTTTTAAGTCTGTTGTTAACTACTACAGAACTCAGTAATACACCTGATACTTCACATGAAACAGTATCACATACAGAAGTAGTTATTCAATCAGCCAACCTTTTCTAAATGATTTGTCTGTTTTGACAAACCAATGACAGTTAAATTAAGTTCCTTGTAATTTTAAAATTCAAAATATCTGAATTTTTTTTAATTAACCACAGTAATGCAGTCATTTTCGGGATTGTGAAAATTAAATAGAGAGCAAAACAAAACAAGAAACCATCAAACAGTCCCTTAGGGCTTGTAGAAAATCAGAGCTTCTCTTATCATCTTTATAAGTCAGTTTTGAAGATCTAAGTTTTCAGAAAATTCAAAATAATTCTATAAATTATTTCCCTTAAAGTTTAAAACTTGCAAATACTGCTTTATGTTCTTCACAATGTTTATACCAATTCAAATAAAACTACTTTTGTGTTAAGACATTTTTAGTTTAATACTGCATTTTCCTTACTTTGAAGGAAACCTAAATAAGTTAGCTTCTTTCACTGATTCTACACCTACAAATACATTTTTATTTAATCGTCCTAACACTAACATGATTGCTAGATTTTCATATGCTGAATTACTGCCAACCTGACAACATGCTGGAATACACTAGATGCTGCAGGTGTACCAGCACACACACAGTAATATTAATCCATTACTATTTCATGCTATTTGTTCTTTTTCAATGATAGACTTCTCCCTATCCCACAAATTAACATACTTTTCTCCCTTTGCAATTACTTACACATACACACACACACACACACACACACACACACACACACACACACACACCCTACAGAGTTAAAAATCTCTTCTGGAATATTGTTTGGCTAAGCAGCAAAATTTACAGGTAGGGTAGATTTCAAATATGCTTTTTAACACATATAATATATAAGTAATGTCACTGGATAAAGTACATGAAGATAGTATTTCAGAAATAACAGCCTATAAGCCACTAACCATTAAATTATATTCTATTTCACTACAGGCACTAAGCAGAAAAGATAAATATTTAATATCCTCCTATGGTCAATAAATTTGAATTATTTCAGCAGTCACTGCAAATACATCAGCAAATGCCTCTAGTTATGACCCACAGGTTAGTAAACAATTTTCAAGGGACAAAGTCACTAGTAGAACTGAAGTTTATTCAATGTCTCAGATCAAATGTTCCTTTAAAATTTATGTTTTTAACAATGAAATCGGTGCAAAGTTTCTACTTCTGCCCGTTCTGGTCCTTATCATTTTGCCACACATAACACACTTCTAGAATGTCACAACTAAAATAACGGATGAATCTTCCCATACGATTACCATATTAAAGATAATCCCAGCACTCAGAGGATCAGTGATGATTTACACCGGCACATTAACACGGGTGACCAGTGTAAAACGCTGAGAACAAACAAGCCCTAACTTCTCTTTCATTAAGAATCTGAGTTTTGGGAATTCCCTGGCGGTCTAGTGGTTAGCACTCGGCGCTCTCACTGCCGGGGCCTGCACTAAGATACCGCAAGCCTCACGGTGCAGTCAAAAAAAAAAAAAGAATCTGAGTCTTACGTGAAGCTTTCACTCTAATTCAGGGTTAAAAAAAAAAAAAAGTGAAAGAAGATATTCAACATGAGTTTCACAAAGAAAATAATCTTCCTAGAAAAAAGTGTTTCCAAAATCCATTTTAGGGTTGAATGTTTGGAACTCGGGGCACTCTCTCCCATGAACAGTGTTATAAATGGTTATGAAGTGGCCTCAGACTAGCAACAAAGGCCTTTTTAATCCACATATCCTATTTGTACAGTACTAGCATACATTTACAGTTCTGTAAAAGCTAACCGCCATGAGTAACAACATTCCAATAAGAAAACTCAGAATCCCCATCAGGGGTGTCAGGAAGCTCCTACGCCCCAACCTGGCTGCGGTGGGACAGAGGCCATGACCGGCCTGCTCGCCCCTGGACCCTGAAAGGAGAATGCCATGTCTCCTCCCCCCGCCACCCCGGCAGTGGGCAGGGGTTCCCGCAGGGCCAGAGGGGAGGCATGCTGGGGACAGGAGATGGTCTAGGAAAGATGATGGCGCAGGAAGTGGTGGTGAACATGTGAGAGTGGCTGACGACCGGGTCGAGGACAGGAAATTTTGAGCTTGAAGGGAGACAGCCACAGGTAAGAACAGTGGGTCCAGTGGGGGCTAACCAGTGGACGACCAGTGGCCTGGGCCAGCCTGCTGCCTCTTTCAACTCTCTTCACTGGTCACCTCTGCCCAGAATGCCACTCCTCTGGCCGGCTACAAAACAGACACAGCCTTCTCTCTGTCCTCCTTAACTACAAACCCTCCAGATCGCTAAGGATTTCTGCTGCTAACAACAACAACAGCTAGAGTGTTAAATGGGCCCTCTTATGCCTTGACCAGTGCTGAGTCTTTTTTGGAGGCAAATGAGACAGACTTCATTCCAGGAACTGGGACCAGGCGGGAGTGGAGGAAAGAGGATGGCTGCTCTCTGGACCAGGGCAGGGATAAAAATGAGACTGAGGGGAGAAAAGGTTCCAACACTGGGCCACAGAACAGGGTAGAGGGCTCCCAAACTGTTGGAAGGCTCACAAAACAAACCCAGATTACGTAAATCAAGGCCTGCTTTTATTAACAAAACTTCAGCTATTCAAAAGACAAATCGGAGTTCTAAACAGTATTATAAAAAATAAACACTTAACTGTCTCAAAAAGGCAGTTAGTTTACTTCTTGTAAAATGTGTCTCAAGTGGAGTTAATGTTAACATGCTCTTTTCAACTGCTGATGTCAAAGTGGCAGTTTTGTAGTAAATTACAGTGGCCGAGATCATCTACAAGTAATTTACCGTCCAAGTTCTCCAATCACACCTGGAAACAGTTATGGCTGTCATGCCATGTATGTCAATAGTTAGGAAGCTGGGCCTGTGGATTAACCACATCTGAAAAGTTAAATTATCATTTCATATAACTCCAAAGGATCACAAATAACGCAATATGGTTACTCCCCAGGGGTAAAAAGGCAATGTGTGACATATGGGGATATAGGGATAAATAATCACTCCAAATCACAGACAGTTTTTTCAAAGAATTTATAAATGTGTCATGCACGCTTTATAAACTTTTCTCTGCTCAGAAGTTGTCTTCAAATTCAGAAATATGATTTTTCAGCCAGATAAAATTTCAAAGCATTTTTTAAGAAGGATACTTGGGGGCTTCCCTGGTGGCGCAGTGGTTGAGAGTCCGCCTGCCGATGCAGGGGACACGGGTTCGTGCCCCGGTCCGGGAAGATCCCACATGCCGCGGAGCGGCTGGGCCCGTGCGCCATGGCCGCTGGGCCTGCGCGTCCGGAGGCTGTGCTCCGCAGCGGGAGAGGCCACCACAACAGTGAGAGGCCCGCGTACCGCAAAAAAAAAAAGAAAAAAAAGAAGGATACTTGGATTAACAGTACGTGCACCCAAACACTACCCTAATGTGTACTTTCTTCTCTCTACGAGGGCAGGCAGGGGGCTACAGAAACCAGTCGGCACAAAAACAATGAACAGCAGCCGTCTGATAGCAACTAAACCTTAACTTATAGAAATATATATAATGCTTGGACCCATTCCAAGTACCTTGTAAAATCCTATTAAAATGATGAATTGCTCATAATTTAGATTTGTTTTAGCTGTAAACTTCTAAATGTAGCACAAGCATTAAATCCCTCTCTCAAAGAATCTATGATAAATGTCAACTCACTTTGCATAGTATTTTCTGCTACTGCTCTCCAAATCACAGATTTTTTTTTAAAATTAATATTCACCCACAGGAGCTCCCTGGTGGTCTAGTGGTTAGGATTCGGTGCTTTCACTGCCGTGGCCCAGGTTCAATCCTTGATCAGGGAACTGAGATCCCACAAGCCACGAGGCGTGACCAAACTTTACAAAAATAAATAAATAAATTAATATTCACCCAGACTCAAAAGAGATCTTCTCCAATACCCTCAAAATGTTTTGAGTGAGTGAGGCCAAAAAAAAAAAAAATCCAGGTGATTTGCCTAAGGTCAAACAGTGCCAAAGGCTGGAGCAAAAAGTGACTTCAGGTTCACACAGCCAGCTAGCAGCAGCAGGGCCAGGGCTGGCAGGGGGGGGTTAGAACCAAGGCTCCTGAGTCCAGGCACCCTCCCCCGACACCAAACTGCAAATCCCACCCCACCCCTGCTACTCCTGTCCAAATACAAAGAACTGCGGTGCCTGCTGTCTTTTCATGAAAAGACACTTCCTTCTAAGAGAGTTACCTTGGGCTTCCCTGGTGGCGCAGTGGTTGAGAGTCCGCCTGCCGATGCAGGGGACACGGGTTCGTGCCCCGGTCCGGGAAGATCCCACATGCCGCGGAGCGGCTGGGCCCGTGAGCCACGGCTGCTGAGCCTGCATGTCCAGAGCCTGTGCTCCACAACGGGAGAGGCCACAACAGCGAGAGGCCCGCGTACCGCAAAAGAAAAAAAAAAAGCCTCTTAAGAGAGTACCCTTTACTATGGGAAATGAGAATCCATGCTATTGTATATTCAAGAAATAATCAACTTATGTGTGTTCATCAACAGAACACACGTGGTTTCTTGTGACATTCTGAAATGCACAGATATCTACCGATGGATTCCTGACTGTAGGTGGAATCTTTACTGTAAACGTTTAATAATAAAATGTTTAATCAGTAGAACATTTTCACATGCATCTCCTTCTCCAAAGCTGCAAAGATTCTGCTTTTCTGGCCCTCACTCTGGCCACGCCACTGCACCTGCCATTCTGACCTGTTCAATGACTTTTTAATAACTGTTCACAGCCACTGGGCATAAATATCAAAGTGTTTGCTAAACAGTAATTACTTCTCCTTCTCCTAACATCCCTATTTACAGAGATAAAGAAACTGAGATTCAGATCAAGGCCTGTGTCTGCACTGAGGGCAGTATTTTTATGTTGCCAGAGCTTAAAATGCTGATTATTGTTGAAATGATTATCAATCTGAACATGAGCTGCCTGCCTTTCTCCTTTAAAAAGATAAACACTGTCATAAGGAATTGTTTTCTTTTGCAAAATAAGGAACTTTGCTTATCATATATATCTACACCCAAAAACCTCACTAGACGAGACACGCCAAGCAGGCAGCTGGCCCAGTGCCTAGATCATACTAAGAACTCAAAACATACCTAGAAAAGGACTGGCCTGGCGAGTCCATCTCTACACTCAAGCTGTTAGGTTGAATAGAAACCTAACTTTTATAAATGGTAGCAGGTTAATACTTAATATAATTCCTATGTACATCTGTTCACTGTATTACTGAATCTTTTATCATGATGGAATGTCATAAATTTAATTTGCTGACAGGCTGGTGGACAGTTTAATTATGATTTTTCAACTACAAAAGCATGATTTTAATCTTTACCAATACCACCCATGTAAAATATACTGGCAGATTCACATTAAATTTTATTCACATTAAAGAAAACCATTTAGACCAATTTAATCTCCCCTTTTTAATCATCTTCATTCTGCAGACTAAGGGACAAAGATAGTGGGATTTACTTCTTACATTTATAAATCCATACTGAATTCACATGCATTAACTTCTACCTTAAAATTTAAAGTATCATCATGAGTTGTTGAAATCTTTTATTTAAAAGAAATAACCAAAAGAGGGGGTGAGGGCCAACCTAGCCCTGCTACCACATCAGAAATCAATCAACATTGTTATTGTGACACCTCAGGACTCACTGGCAGCAGAGCTTCATTATGCTATAAAGACAGCACCTGTTAGAAAGACAGCGCCGGGAATTCCCTGGTGGCCTAGTAGTTAGGATTCAGCACTTTCACTGCGGAGACCTGGGTTCGATCCCTGGTCAGGGAACCATCCTGCATGCTGTGCAGGGTGGCCAAAATACAAAATATAAATAATTTTAAAAGAAAAGAAAAACAAAGAAAGCCAGCACCAATCACCCCAGGAGCCTGACTTGTACACCTGCAGGTACATCTCTAGAAAGGCTAATTTTATGGCGCTTCTATACTGTTAACTCATTCTGGAGTAAACTTCTTAGGAAGAGAGTGTAAGAAGTTTCACTGAAGGAAACTATAAACAACGGTAGGACTTCCCTGGAGGTGCAGTGGTTAAGAATCCGCCTGCCAATGCAGGGGACATGGGTTCGAGCCCTGGCCCGGGAAGATTCCACATGCCGCGGAGCAACTAAGCCGGTGCGCCACAACTACTGAGCCTGCGCTCTGGAGACCGCGAGCCACAATTACTGAAGCCCGTGCGCCTAGAGCCCGAGTGCCTAGAGCCTGTGCTCTGCAACAAGAGAAGCCACCACAATGAGAAGCCTGCGCACCGCAACGAAGATTAGCCCCCGCTCGCCACAACCAGAGAAAGCCTGTGCACAGCAACAAAGACCCAACGCAGCCAACAAATAAATAAATAAATAAAATTTAAACAAACAAACAAAAAACAACGGTAATCATTTAATTATTTTCAATCAGTATTTGCTGAGTGTCTGTGCTGATTGCTGAGGCAGTGAAAAAGAAAAAGCAGCGTCAGAAACAGTTCCTACCTACTGGGAGCTTATAATCTAGTAGGCGGTATTAAGCAAGTACCCAAATGGCTAAAATACAAAGTGAGGTAAGTACCCTAGAAAGAACAAAGAAAAGCATTCTGCAGGTCACCAAACCCAGTCAAGAATGTCAAGATTATCCTTGACAAGCTTCCTTTCAGCTGGCAGAGATGAGGGAAAGGGTATCCACTGAAGGGCAAACAGCTGGACAAAAACTCAAGTACGCAGAACAGAGATAAAACTCTCAGGCTGGATACAAGCGTGGTAATAGGGAGTGAGGGGGAGACAAACCAAGGAAAGAACGTTTTGGCGGACTATTCTGGAAGACCTAGAAAGCTACGGAGTTTGGACCTATTTGAGGAGGCTGGGGACCACCAAGTAACCTGAAGCTAAAGAGTGGTCTGACCGCAGTGCGTTAGCAAGTTAAACCTATTTCAACGTGGAAGATGAACTGGACGCGGCCAAAAAGCCCAGGAGGTATTACAGTCGTCTGGTACGAAGCAAGGAGGGTCTGGGTGCAGGTGGTGACAGCAGGAATGACGGGGTCGTCATGTTATACACGCGGGGCGGGCAACACTGTGAAGGCAGGCTGCACAGAGCTTGGAAGTAAGAGTCAAAACGACTGGGGTTTTGAGCCTGGATGAGTAGCAGTGCCAATTAATAGAAACCAGGAAATCTGGAGGAAGAACTGGTTTGGGTGGAGGGAAGTCAGGAGTTTCCCGTTGGTTGTGCTGCACTGAAGGTGTAAGCAAGACACCCGGGGAGAAATGCCAAGCGAGCAGTTAGAGCTTAGAAGAAAGGTCAGGTTCGGGTTATAAATTTGGGAGCCATCGAAAATAAAGGCAATGGCAAAAGGCTGGACTGGATGAGATCACTAATAAAAAGAGCATTCTGGCTTGGAAGAAAGGAAAGAATGTTTGAAAATTCCTACCTGTGGGGGATGGACAGAAAAGGGGAAGAAAAGCTAGCAATGGACACCCAAGTATTGGCCAGAGAGCAAAGGAATGAAGCCAAGCTCAACTCAGTTCAACAGGAGTCAACGGGGCCTGTCACATGTGAGCACTAGCTGAGAGGTAAAGTGATGAACAGCGAAGTCCCTACTTTAAAAATGTGATGTCAAGAAAATCAAGCCAAAAAACAGTTGCAAAAAGAACTCAGGAGGACATAATTATAGCTACAGATACAGCAGAGAGTTTTAATAATCACAGAAGAAAACTATGAGCAACTTTATGCCAACAGTTGAAAACAATGTAGAATGGATAATATTCTAGAAAATATGCATTATCAAAATTGCCTCAAGAATAAATTAAGAGGGACTTCCCTGTTAGTCCAGTGCTTAAGACTCCACGCTCCCAATGCAGGGGGCCTGGGTTCAATCCCTGGTCAGGGAACTATTAGGTCCCGCACGCTGCAACAAAGATCCCACAAGTGGCAACTAAGACACGGTGCAGCCAAATAAATAAATAAATACTTTTTAAAAAGAATAAATTAAGAAATAAATTACTTACAAAACAGAAATAGATTCACAGACCTAGAAAATGAACTTATAGTTACCAAAGGGGGAAGTCAGGGGGAAGGTATAAATTAGGACTTTGGGATTAACAGACACACACTACTATGTATAAAATAGATAAGCAACAAGGACCTACTGTACAGCACAGGGAACTGTACTCAATATCTTGTAATAACCAATAATGGAAAACAATCTGAAAAAGGATACACACACACACACACACGTGTGTGTGTGTATAACTGAATCACTTTGCTGTACACCTGAAACTAACACAACATTGTAAATCAACTATACTTCAATTTAAGAAAAGGATAAATTAAAAGCCTGTAATAACCATTAAAAATGAATTTTATGATCATATCACTAAATGCAAACTAGAAAAAAAAACTATTTGGCAGACGAGGGGCTGAGGGGGACTTCCGTAACCTGATAAAGGCCATTCAGAGGGCCACCATCACTCTGGGTGGTCTCGTCAGGCCAACTCTACTTCCCAAGTTTTAACAGGAAAAGTGACTGCATGTGCAGTCAGGTCAGCATTCCATCAAATCCTGAGTTCCATCTGACACGAAGGAAGAGCTTCATGTCATTTTTCAAATGGAAAAAACAGATTCTAACTATCTCAAATTTTCTTTAATATTATTCTATTTTGCATACATCTCCTGTGAATCTAATTTTCAAGAATTTTTCAATCTATACTCCATCTCGTAGTACTAATTTCCACAAGTTTACTCTCTACTGTATAAGAGAGCTCTTTATTATCCTAAAACTGACTCACAAAATTTCTAGAAGCACTCTTACCCCACCCTCAATTGTAGCATGATGGAATTTGAGGAATTTATCCAAGACCATATTTTAATAACCTCAATTACATCCTCCTCCTCAGTATTATGCTCTAAGGAACAAGTATTTGTAGTACACTGCTTTAAGTCCAGACACTTCATATTTTTAATTAACAGAACATAGAGCACTTATCTCAGGTATGTACAAAGCATGGTTTTGCACAATGGCCAGATAACACGCTGTTCCCACACTCTTCCAAAGAATGCCTAGCATATCACGGATGTATTATTGATGTTCTTAGCACAATATTTAAAGAGAATCATCTACAACAGCTTATAGATAGTCATCCGGGTTAGAACTAAATTCAGGACTCCTCAGTTAATAAATGTAATTCATCTGATTTTCCCCTAAACAGACCACTGAAAACTATCACACACTCAGTTTACTCCATTTCTGCTCACTCATTATCTGCAATTAGGTTTTTTCCTGGAGTATTTCATCACCCTAAAAAGCTAAAATTTGACTGTACACACACCCCTTTACACCATTTATACAAATATGAAATGAGATTAGTCCTGGAACCATTAATTCCTTGGAAACCCATACAAAATTTGAAAAAAAAATTTCTTCCAGTGAAGTGACAGTTCACCACCAACACTTCCTGTTTCTAAGCCAAGGTGATTTCATGAATAAGCATTTATTCACCGTCTTACAGGAACCCAAAAAGTTTTATTCCTTTTGGATTAGAACCTTGAAAGGTTTTATAAAGCTTACATAAATTAGCTTCACTGTTTCTCTCTCACCAACGTACTCCAATAATCCCCTAAAATAACACCAGTTTGCCAATCAGGTAGGCTTTTCTTTCACAAAACCAGACTCAGTTAAGTTTTTGTTCCAAATGCCAGAATATTAAAATATAGCAAGACTAGCTGACAGGTGCTTTTCTGTGACTCTTCTGCAAGCTTTCTTATAATGGGACATATATTGACAACCTATCTTTATATTAACATAATTGGTATAAAGGGTGACAGGTTGTACATTCAAGCCAACAACTCCAGAGCTCTACCCGTTCGTTTTCTCCAAACTACTGAGTGAACCACTTTAGCAAGTGATTGACTGTATTTGTTTGCTAATTAAGCCAAGGATAGTCTATCCTTTCAACAGTTCTGTCTGCTTCTGATTGTAAACAAAATTTTAGATAAAGATTCCATTTAAACATATCCCTATTTTTTCATCCCTGAGTATATAATTTACACATGAACATCAACCAGTTCCAAGAATTACTAATGCATCTTTACCTGGGCTTTCTGACTTGAGAGGGTTTATCTGCATTCAGTTTTAATCATTACAAGTAACTCTTTGATCTGATTTTGGCCCACTACATTTCTTTTTTTTTTAACATCTTTATTGGAGTATAACTGCTTTACGATGGTGTGTTAGTTTCTGCTTTATAACAAAGTGAATCAGTTATACATATACATATGTTCCCATATCTCTTCCCTCTTGCATCTCCCTCCCTCCCACCCTCCCTATCCCACCCCTCTAGGTGGTCACAAAGCACTGAGCTGATCTCCTTGTGCTATGCGGCTGCTTCCCACTAGCTATTTTACATTTGGTAGTGTATATATGTCCATGCTACTCTCTCACTTCGTCCCAGCTTACCCTTCCCCCTCCCCATGTTCTCAAGTCCATTCTCTACGTCTGCGTCTTTATTCCTGCCCTGCCCCTAGGTTCTTCAGAACCATTTTTTTTTTTTTAGATTCCATATATATGTGTTAGCATACAGTATTTGTTTTTCTCTTTCTGACTTACTTCACTCTGTATGACAGACTCTAGGTCCATCCACCTCACTACAAATAACTCAATTTCCTCTCTTTTATGTTGGCCCACTACATTTCTAATTTACATCTCGCACATTACACTTTCTTAATTGGGCAGTGCTTGCTTTTTGTAAAAAAAAAAAAAAAAAAAAGCTATCTTCTATAATCAGGGCTCCTTCCAATTTTTCAGGTCATGAGAAGTTTCTACCCTTCCACGTGATCCAATTAATCTTATACTTCATTCTTTTTCAACATACTCAAAACAGATTTTTAAAATAAGCTCTAGTATGTTTTTATATCCTTTTAATTAACTTAATAAATATTTATTAAGCATCTACTATAATCCAGGCAAAGTACTTGGAGTACCTGGTGTTTACAGTACAGTGATAACTCTCTTAATCATGAGGTTAGTACTATTCTTCTTTTTAAATGAGGAAGGTGAAGCTCAGAGTGCAGGAAAAAATTACCCAATATCCTGAAGTTTATATGTGGCAAGAGTCAAAATTGGAACTCAGGTCTTTCTGACTCTAAGAATTAGGTTCTTCCCATCCTACACACTGATATAAAGCTAAATGACACACAGTCCCTATATCCAAGAAGGTCACAGGCAAGTAACAAAACAATCCCAACACAACACATAAGTCTTATAAGCTTTCCTAACATCATTTTGTATTAGAAGTTTTTCTGAATTTATTTTGAGGTTTTTCCTATCTAGATTTATTAAACTATGTGCAGTTAGACAGTTATTGACTGCCTATTACACTGAATGCAATATATACTACGTTAAGTGCTCAGGATGGAGGGCAGTTAAGAAATACATTTTATATCATGAACCAATACAAAGAATAACAGAAACCAAAGTTTCAGTATTTACCATTACTACACATGATATACTCTCATCTATCACACTTTTCTTAATGCTGGTCACGGCCCACTAAATCCATTTACAGGTCACACTCCCCAATTTGGAAAACACTGTCCTATAAAATAGGCTGACCAGACCAAATCTCCACGTTTGCTTCCTACTCAATCTGGTCATCCCTTATAGAGCACTTACAGCAGATAACACCCATTACGGCTTATTTTGCTACTATGCCTAGTAGTGTTATAATAGATCATTCAAACCACCCTACACTTTAATATGTTCTCTTATTTAATGATCCACTATTTTTAAGAACTTCAAACTTCCCTAATTTGAAAATATTAGGTTGTTAATCAAACTATTAATGCAAATTAAATTTTACTTTACAAATACTTTTTAACAAATTAACTACAGAAATCTAGCTTAAAGTTATCACAGTGACAGTCTATTACCATCAAAGAAAACATATTTAGAAAACCCAACCAACTTGGGTGTTGAACACACAGTCAGCTAAAGCAGTCCTTCCTGATTTAATGCCACGCTACTTACTGGCCACCCCCAACAGACTCCTATCTCTTTCTACTGCCTAATTTTTTGACAAATTTTAGAAAACTCATTAAAATTTTATGAGTCTCTTACTATAGGTAGAGTGTATAATAAACGAATTTGGAAAAAAATCAATGCTCTGTCCTTAAGAGTGTCTAAACATTGGCAATAGCAGTTTGTTTGTTTTTCAACACTGATACTTAAATGCAAACTTAGCACTTAGGTTTTGGTGGCTAACACCGTTTTCTGCTAGAAGAAAGCAAAGTTCTTTGGAAAGTAGTGAATTCTATGCCTTGGGGCAAGGAAAACTCAGGTCTGAAATGTCTTACTGCCAGACAACGAGGATACCTTCAAGGATGGTAGGGATAGTGCTGAAAGGAAAGAGAGGCCAGTTTAAAGCAGGTCCTACTAGACAAGTTGTGATATCAATTGTGATGTCAGAACTTCAATAGCAATAAAAGTTATGACAATGAAGAGGATAATAATTATAATAATTTTATATAACTTTGTGGAAGCCATAACTTTTTAATGCTGAGTTAATATAAAATGTACAAAAATGAAGTTGAAATCCAAAATAAGAATAACTATCATTGGATGCTTAATTTATTTTACTGACTTTAATAAGTAAGGATTATTAAAATACTTGGATATTTGATTTCTTCTATGTATTTATCTCTCTATAAAAATATTATTTGTGTCTATCTGTACCAATAGCAATGGGTAAATACAGGAAACTATGAGTAAGCCAAAAGAATAGAAACTGTTCCAGAAAGGACTGATGGGTGTCAGTGGTCAATGCATTCTTCTCTTTAGAAATCTGGCTCTCTGTTCAGATCACATCTGCTAGGAGAAGAAACCGCTGGATAACTTGACAAATTACGATAAGATAATAATGAGGCATCTGTATGTTTCCTAATATACCAGATCAGTGTATACTAATGACATGGTGGAGGACTATGTAATGCCGGCCAAGCAAAGCAGAGGGTACCCTGATCTGGAGGAAAACACATCATCAACCAGATGGACTCATGTAAAAACCGTGGGCTTAACAGTGCTGCTGATGTGAAACATCAAGTCCAATTACAAAAAGGGACCCAATGAGATATCCAGGGACTCAGGTTTGAATCACTTTGTGAGAAGAAGTCAGGCTGTCCAAAAACCAACTGTTTGCCAACCAATTCCTTTAGACTCAGGAAACATGAAAATAAGCATTTCAATTACATTTAGAAGATCGATGAAGAAGTAAAGAAATAATGAAGACATATATTAAAATCATGGTGTTGCTAGTTCATAACAGGCTTAAATATAATATTCTTTTAAGCATTGTAATTGTTATTTTTGCATATGTCTTACTGTTTAAAGTATCTAAAATATTCAAAATAATCAGTCCCATTAAATTGCAATAAACAATGTTTAAAAGGGTTAAAAAAAAAAAAGGACCTAAACCATCCTTAAAACAGAGCTTAGATAAGCCAACTTTTTCTTTAAATTTTGTTTTTTAGTCTGGTAAATCTTTTTTTAGCGTAATGAATGGGAGAGAACTTAGAAATAAAAATGATGTTACACATTTCAAAAACTGTCTAGGTTTAGAGATGTAAGTGATTTGACCGAAGTCATAAATGTCCTTATCTCAGAACTTGCACTAGCACTCAACTGCTGGTCTGTCAGTGGGATCTCTTTCCACTATGCTACACGTTGTCCACATCTTACAAAAAATCACTACCAACAATAACAGCAGCTAACCTTGATATCTGCCTTGTCTAAAATTCTAAGGTAATTATGCTTTGACCTACACAATTGAAGTATATTTGATTATGCAACCTTGCACACTGTCCTCTAATTAATTCCTCTGTATACGTCTTAACTCGTAAGACCTTTAGATATGTCTTATAAACTAACCCTTATAAACTATTAAAATGGTAAATGTAATTTAACCATTGGACTACTTTAAAGTCAGTTTCATTTTTAATCTCCTTAATTGCACACAATGACTGCCAAGACCTTAGCTCTGGATTCCATCATGTTGCTGCAAACACTGAAAGAAAACCATTTCTCCTCTAAAAAAAGGAAACCATTTCTCCTCTTTATTTGCACAATCTACCCTCTCCCAAGGGCATGACAAAGGTTTTGATTGTAATTTCAAACCCATTACAAAGCATCACAAATAATATGGAAACATATGTCATTTCCATCTTTTCTCAGACTGTAAGAGCATTGTTTTTATAAAAATGATTTAAATAGTTATTTAAAAATATCATCACCATATAATCATGTGATATTTTCAAACACCAAATCATAAATCTAATTGAATTTTATAACTATTTATTTTCATGTTTTGTCAATATGGCTTTAGTTTAAGTTATTCTCAAAGGATAGAAAGAACAAAATTCACTTTCAATCATAAATCAATTAGAAAGAAGCCTGTGCCTTCTCATACGGATTCTCCCAAAGGCAGTTCTTGTAGAAAATTCAGAGGTGACCTGTGTGCAATCTTCTCCTTCATAGGCAGTAACAAACATACTCCTCAAAAGACATATGCTTTGTAAATATGCTGTTTTAGCACAGGACAGCTGTATTCTACTATACAGTCATCTGAAATGCATTCAAAAATGCGACATAAAAAAAAAAAAGAAGAAAGAAAAAAAAAGTGACATAACCCTAGTACACCAGTTCAAGGACTTGGGACACTTTGCCTCCATCTTTGATGAAATTTAAAACAATATGTTTCTAAATTACAGTTATAAAATCACTTGACAATGGATCCACAAAAAAAATACTGCAATCTCTTAGATGAATAATATTAAGACTTTAAAATTAATCATAATTAAAACAAGCACCTACTTAAGGCTAAAGGTCTCTAAGAAAAATACGTTTGCCTAACAGCAATCTTAGAAAATAACAGAATTAGCCAAAGCAATCTTGGGGGAACAAAACGGAGCTGGAGGAATCAGACTCCCTGACTTCAGACTATACTACAAAGCTACAGTAATCAAGACAATATGGTACTGTCACAAAAAACAGAAATATAGATCAATGGAACAGGATTAAAAACCCAGAGATAAACCCACAGACCTATGGTCAACTAATCTATGACAAAGGAGGCAAGGATACACAATGGAGAAAAGACAGTCTCTTCAATAGGTGGTGCTGGGAAAACTGGACAGCTATATGTAAAAGAATGAAATTAAAACACTCCCTAACACCATACACAAAAATAAACTCAAAATGGATTAAAGACCTAAATGTAAGACCAGACACTATAAAACTCTTAGAGGAAGACACAGGAAGAACACTCTTTGACATAAATCACAGCAAGATCTTTTTTGACCCACCTCCTAGAGTAATGGAAATAAAAGCAAAAATAAACAAATAGGACCTAATGAAACTTAAAAGCTTTTGCACAGCAAAGGAAACTACAAACAAGATGAAAAGACAACCCTCAGAATGGGAGAAAATATTTGCAACTGAAAAAACCGACAGGGGATTAATCTCCAAAATACATAAACAGCTCATGCAGCTCAATATTAAAAAACGAACAACCCAATCAAAAAATGGGCAGAAAACCTAAACAGACATTTCTCCAAAGAAGACATACAGATGGCCAAGAGGCACATGAAAAGCTGCTCAACAACACTAATTATTAGAGAAATGCAGATCAAAACTACAATGAGGTATCACCTCACACCAGTTAGAATGGGCACATAAGAAAATCTACAAACAACAAATGCTGGAGAGGGTGTGGAGAAAAGGGAACACTCTTGCACTGTTGCTGGGAATGTAAATTGATACAGCCATTTTGGAGAAGAGTATGGAGGTTCCTTAAAAAACTAAAAACAGAACTACCATATGACCCAGCAATCCCACTACTGGGCATATACCCAGAGAAAACCATAATTCAAAAAGACACATGCACCCCAATGTTCCTTGCAACACTATTTACAATAGCCAGGTCATGGAAGCAACCTAAATGCCCATCAACAGACGAATGGATAAAGAAGATGTGGTACATATATACAATGGAATATTACTCAGCCATAAAAAGGAATGGAACTGGGTCATCTGTAGAGACGTGGATGGACCTAGAGACTGTCATACAGAGTGAACTCAGTCAGAGAAACACAAATATCGTATATTAACGCATATATGTGGAACCTAGAAAAATGGTACAGATGAACCGGTTTGCAAGGTAGAAACAGAGACACATGTAGAGAACAAACGCATGGACACCAAGGGGGGAAGTGGGTGGTGGTGGTGGTGGGATGAATTGGGAGAGTGGGATTGACATGTGTACACTAACAGGTATAAAACAGATAACTAATGAGAACCTGCTGTATTAAAAAAAATAATAAATTAAAAAAAATAACAGAACTTTACTTACACAAGAGTAAAAAAAGACGTTTGTCCTTCATGTAGCACAGATTTTGAAAAAGAACTTGATGGCTTATTATACTCAGAGATTTGAACAGTTCCAATATAATGAATTTATTTATGGGAAAAATTAGGCCGATCAAAGCCTACTGTAATTAAAGGTGTTTTGGCACAGATGTTGGTCCTCAAATGTTTGCTTTGTCAGCTGTCTAAATCCACACTGACATAACAGTAATTAGCACACTGTCTATAATGTTTTAAATGCAAATTCAACAAAATTAAGCTATTATATATTGGGAAATGAATACTGATCAAGCTATCAAATGTACTTCTCTATTACTATAAAATGTCAACCATATGTGTGGCACGTGTCCAGATCAGCCACGCTCAGTATGAAGAACATGCAAGAATATTCAAAACCAGAAGAGAGACTGTGCTGATCTAAGCTAATAAAAACACACCAACATCCACCTAAAGGGGAACAGATTGTGATGCTTAAACAAAGGAATCACAGATAGGGTCTTCAAGCCTGCCTGTCTCACAAACACTTTCTAAGACAGATACTTGTCCTTTTTTTTTTTTGAAAAATTTTATTCCAGTCTAATTGATTTACAATGTTGTGTTAGTTTCAGGTGCACAGCAAAGTGAATCAGTTATACATATACATATATCCACTCTTTTTTAGATTCTTTTCCCATATAGGTCATTACAGAGTACTGAGTAGAGTTCCCTTAGATATCTGTCCTTTGTTTATTTGTTTTGACATTTATTGAGCCTCTGCTTTGTGTCAGACACTATTTTAGGCACTGGGGACAGATGAATGGATAAAATGAAGAAGGAGCCAACTACCCTCTTGAAACTTTCATTCGATGAAAGGTGCAAACAGGTTTTCTGTCACATACTAACTCTGAAATCCTGCCTGAAGCAGGAAGCTGAGAAGGCTTCTAAGGCCATGTCCAAAATTCAACAGAAAAGTTAGGAGCCAAGTCAGCAGCAATACGTGGTATGGACACAAGGAACAGTGAAAGACGGTGGGAACTTAAAGTTGCTGTCCCCATCCTAAAGAATTTTTTTTCATCCTTCTGTCCTACATATACAGCACAAAAACATTAATCTAATAGTATGAAGTTTCTCAAACTGAGCTGACCTCTTTTGTGATTCTGATTGCGACTGAGTGGTTATCTCCACTTCAGTAGAAGCAGAGGAGTACCGTATTTAAAGGAAACTATTTCTACACAGGAGCTGAATGTTTTCAAGCTTCTCTGACTAAACATATAATTACAAGAATAATGTTTACCTGCCTTCTTAGAATTTAGAGAGACAAAGGGAGAGAATGATTTCATGGCCTTTGTCTCTCTTTAAAAGTTGATCTCTTATTTCCCCTCAATAAATGTTCCCGTAGCAAGCACAAACAAAAACTTTAAACTAACCATTCTTAACAGCAGCAAGGAGCAGTAACACAGCCCTAACAGCTGTCCTCCTAAGAAACTGTGAATTACAAAAAATTCTGTTATAGAAACTATTGTTCCAATGGTTTAAAATGTGAAAAGGGGAAGAACAAAGGCTAGAAAGTTTCATACACTACATATTTCAATACTAAAAGCATGTTTAATAATTATAAGTAAATAACTTTGTTCCCAAAAGCAAGTAAGTCACACATTCCTGCTGATTAACCCTTTAAAGCCAAAGTCCCTGAAAACAAACTGATTTCCCTGTTAGTCAACTATTACACAAATTGATGTAAAACCAACAGCACAGGAGTAATAATTTCTCCTTACATTTCTATAATGCTTTGCCAGTTTTTGAGGTATTTTCACATTCATTACTTTAAATGAAGTAATGATGGCATGACTAAAATGGCTAGTTGTTTTCACAAAACAGGGAACATCATTAAATCTGGATCAGAGTCTTCTTTTCTTTGCCCTCTCCCTGCATTTTGCTGTCTCATATGTTTTCTTTTAGAGTTATTATATATGGTTTTTCCCCTAATACAGTTCTTTTTTTCCCCTACCACCCAAAAGTGAAAGTAGTTTAATAAATCCTTGCTCAATGAGTTCCTTGTGCTTGGACTATACTTCTTCCGCATTATTTTGGCTATCAAATTCTATCATTCAAAATTTATTTTAAATATCCCTTCTGCCAGGGTCCAAGATCAACGTACAAAAACCAACTCTGTTTCTATATACCAGCAATGAACAGTCTGAAAAGAAAATTACGAAAACAATTCCATTGCATCTAAAATAATAAGCATCTAAATAATAATAATAATCTAAAATAATAAGCATCTAAAATAATCTAAAATAAATAAGCATCTAAAGTAAAACACCTAGGGATAAATTTAACCAACCAGGTGAAATATTTGTACAATGAAAACTACAAAACACTCCTTAAAGAAATTATAGAATTAAATAAATGGAAAGACATCCTATGTTCATGGATTGGAAACTTAATATTATTAAAATGGCAATATTAACCCAAAGTGGTCCAATGATTTCATGCAATTCCTATCAAAATTCCAATAGGTTTTTCTGACACTAGAGAACCAATCCTCAACTTACATGAAGTCCCAAGGGTCTCCAAACAGCCAAAACAATATTGAAAAAGAAGAACAAAAGTTGAAAAGCTCACACTTCCCAACTTCAAAAGAACCGTCTATTCAACAAATAGTGCTGGGACAATAGGCAATAGGATATCCACATACAAAACAATGAAGCTGAACACCTACTTCACACCATATACAAAGATTAACTAAAACGAATCAACAACCTAAATATAAGAACTAAAACCATAAAACTCTAGAAGAAAGCACAGTAGTAAATCTTTCTGGCCTCAGATTTGGCACCAAAAATAAAAGCAAAAATAGATAAACTGGACTTCATCAAAATTTTAAATGTTTGTTCATCAAAGGATATTATCAAGAAAATGAAAAGACAACCTACAGAATTGGAGAAAAATATCTGCAAATCGTATATTTGATAAGGACTTAGTATCCAGAATATATAAAGAACCATTACAATTCAACAACAAAAAGACAAACAATCCAATTAAAAAATGAGCAAAGGACCTGAACAGACATTTCTTCCAAGAAGCTATACAAAACGCCAACAAGCACATGAAAAGATGCTCACTACCACTGGTCATTAGGGAAATTCAAATCAAAACCACTATGAGGTATCACTTCACACCCACTAATATGGCTATAATCATGAAAACAGATACGCATATTGGTAAGGTTGTAGAGAAATAGGAAACCCCATACATTGCTAGTGGGAATGTAAAACGGTGCAGCCACTGTGAAAAACAGTGGGCAGTTCCTCAAAAGGTTAAACACAGAATTACCACAGGACCTATCAATCGCCTCCTAGGTATTTATCCCAAAGAAGTGAAAACAGGTACTCAAACAAACACATGCACACACATATGTTCACAGGAGCACTATTCAAAATAGACAAAAGGTGAAAATAGCCCAATTGTCTATAGATGGAAGAATGGGTAAGCAAACTGTGGTGCATTCATACGATGGAATATTATTAAGCTATGAAAAATAAACTACTGATACATGCTACAACATGGAAGAAGCTTGAAAATACTGTGCTAAGTAAAAGAAACCAGACATAAAAGGTCACATGTTGTCTGATTCCTTTTACATTGAAATGTCCAGACTAGGTAAATTCACAGAGACAGAACACCGACCAGTGTTTGCAGGGGCTATAGGGACAGGGAAATGGGGAGCAGCTGTTTAATGGACAAAGGGTTTCCTTTTGGGCTAATGAAATGTTTTGGAACTAGACAGAGGTAATCTAGTTCCTCTATCAACACTGTGCTTGGGGCTTCCCTGGTGGTCCAGTGGTTAAGAATCCACCTTCCAATGCAGGGGACGTGGGTTCGATACCTGCTCAGGGAAAGATCCCACATGCCACGGGGCAACTAAACCCGAGCACCGCATCTACTGAGCCCACATGCTCTGGAGCCCACGCACCACAATTAGAGAGAAGCCCACGCACCACAACTAGAGAGAAGCCCACGCAATGCAATGAGCCCACACGCCACAACGAAAGATCCCATGTGCAGCAACTAAGACCTGATGCAGCCATATATAAATAAATATTTAAAAAAAAGAAAAAACCCAAAACATTGTGCTTATCATTCTGAGTTTTATTTGCATTTCAAATACATGCACCCGCCCTAAAACTTTATTTTGTGTGTGGATCATTTTATCTTGCCTAATTCTATAGTCCTCTTCTCTCCCCATTCCATCATTGTTATGCCTCTTTCTCTTCCTAGACTAACCTTTATTTTGCTTGAATAAACTTTCCTATAATCTTTTAGGAAACAGAAGTGGACACAAAAACTTTAAGACACACAGGGTGAAGTTATCCCTACTCTGAATTAACTATAACAAACACAGTTAAATTATTTTTTATTTGGAGTGTATCAGCATTCTACACTACATAAACAAATCTACTTGATGTAATTAAGCAAATTTTAGTATATTTTAAATGTCTCTGAAGTCAAATCAGTGTCAATGGGTAAATTACAGAGCCTAAAGTAAAACAGTAATGATAGACAGGGAAATAAGGAGCTTTGAGTTGTCACTTTTACCCATGTGTTTAGCTTTTAGACAAGTTATTAGCTGAGAATCTAGCAACACATGTTTCTTCTAGCACATTTTAATGAAAATTCACTATTTATGCCTTCAAGTTATTAAAGTCAAGACAAAAAACAACACATAAATTAAATGCTGCCCTACAAGTCTTAACTGAATTTAATTAGCAATACAAACAGAACCCTTATATTTAAAACGTAGTTAATTACAGTACATGAGACTTTAAGAGAGGTCATTGGAAGATTTTATGTTCATGGTTATTCCATCCCACCAAAAGGTTTTCTCGTAACACACCTGTTTAAAAGCCACAGTTAATACAAAACCATTTACTTCCACATAATCAGAGGATTGAAATATCTCTATTATTAAAAAATGTTGTTTTAAAAATACTGATTCTAGTATGGCCTTTGGCCAAACACATCGCTTAAATAACAAAAACTTTTCAAAGGCCAAATTTAAAAAAAACTTTAAAAGATGAAATTCAAATTCTATGCCCAAAGTCAAAGGCCAAAGCCACCCTTGCTGATAACTCTGCATTGTTAAATAAAAGTATGCTGATCCCCATCTCTTATCAGTTTTTAACAATAGCTTCTTCATAACAAAACTATGTCTCTACAGAGCATGCATTTGCAATGAAAACTTTAACTCTAGGAAAAATGAATGGGGAAAATTAAATTATGTTTGTGAAATTCTAATTCATTTTAGATGTGTGTATATAAATTCTAGCTCTTTAATGAGGAAAAATGAGGACCTTTTGACATATATTATCACCTATCATTGATGCAAAAAGAACAGAAAATGCTGTTATCTTTAGCTTTCCCTAAAAATCTATTTTTACAGAAATTAGAACTAACCTATTCCATTAATAGAGAAATCCAGAATAATCCAATTATATGTAAATACATTTCTAAATGTCTACCATTTGCGAATGGAAGGCCAATACTTACAAGAAGTTCAATCATTTAGATAAATGGACTACATATTTTAACTCTATTGAACGGCAGTGTAACAGTGAAGTAGGGGTTAACTGTAATCAGAAACCAAGTCCTCCTTAGGAAGGACCAAGAGGAAATGGTAACTTTTGGAAAATCCCAAACATTTTAAACACAGGAACATATCCAGTTTTGACAAGCTATATGACCATGGCATAAATGCTTCCATCTTCAGTAGCTGTTAAAACAAGCAGTCCTTTCCAGCTTTGACAGAGAACAGAATTCATTTCCCCTATACAGCTGCATTGTTTCAAAATCTGTTAAACATAAGTGTGACAGGATTGACTTTTTGGAGCATAGATATTTACTGTGTTGTCCTAAAGGACCTAGTTTAAAAATAAATAAGGAAAGTGTGTGTGTGTGTGTGTGTGTGTGTGTGTGTGTGTGTGTGTGTGTGTGTGTGTGTGTGTGTGTGTGTGTGTGTGTGTGTTGGGAGAGATGAAGGGAGGAAGGGCAAAGTTAAAGAAAAGAAGGAAAACAACAGGATAATCAAAACCACACGTGGACATTAATGCACACAGGCATATTTAGATGCTCTTCTTAAAAAGCTTTTTTTTTTGGTATAGTATTAAAATCAATGCTCAGAACAACATATCAAAGAAAAATTGATAAATGAAAAGATAAATCACATCCTGGGAGAAAATATTTACAAATCAACACATCTGATAAAAGACTTCTGACCAGAATATGTAAAGAACTCTTGAAACTCAAAAAAAAAAAAGAAAAAGAAAAGGAAAGAAAACCAACCAAATTTTTTTTAATAAGCAAAAGATTTCAACAGGCTCTTCACCAAAGAATATATACACGGTAAATAAGCTCACCAAAGCACGCTCACCACCATTAGTCATCAGGAAAATGCAAACTCAAACCACAACTTAACAGACTACTACAGACCTGTTAGAAGGGTTGGAAGAAGAAAAAAACTGACAATAATACCAAGTGCTGCTGAGGGTACAGAGCAACCAGACCTCTCATTCGGTGCACTGCTGGTGGGAATGCAAAACGGTGCAGCCACTTCGGAAAATCACTTGGCAGTTTCTTATAAAGTTTAACAAGCTAAGTTTACAAATAAACAAGTTAAGTTTAAATTTACCTCACAACCTGGCAAGCTCACTCCTGGATATTTATCAGTGTGAAATGAAAATTTATGTTCATATAGTCTGTAGGCAAAAGTTTACAGCAGCTTTATTCATAACTGCCAGAACCTGGAAACAACCCATATGTCCTTTAACTGGTAAGTGGATAAATAAATTGTGGTACAACCATACTATGGAATATTATCGGCAATAAAAAGGCATAAACTGATATGCACAACAGCCAGACCCACAAGGCTGTGTGACTGCATTTATATGACATTCTAGAAAAGGCGAAAACTACAGAAATAGATCAGTGCTTGTGAGGGGCTAAGGGTGATGGCTGAAGTTGACTAAAAAGCACAGTAAAATTGGGGAGTAGTAGAATTGTTCTATATATAGTAGTTATGTGACTATATATTTGTCTGTATATATTTGTCAACACACACACACAATTGTACCTTTTTTTTTTTTTTTTTTTTTTTTTGCGGTACGCGGGCCTCTCACTGTTGTGGCCTTTCCCGTTGCGGAGCACAGGCTCCGGGCGCGCAGGCTCAGCGGCCATGGCTCACGGGCCCAGCCGCTCTGCAGCATGTGGGATCTTCCCGGACCGGGGCATCGGCAGGCGGACTCTCAACCACTGCGCCACCAGGGAAACCCTACAATTGTACATTTTTAAAATGGACTGTAGTGCGTGTTAATTTATAAATTTTAAAAATGCTCAATATAGGGTCAAGAAGATGTTGGCCATCATCAGGAGTGTACTGGAAAAAAAAATACACTCTTTACCTTATAAAACTTTTTTCCATCACTTGAATACTATATGCAGTGTACTGTTGGGTCCAGCAATGGAAAAACATAGAGAAGACTCAAAGATTGGTACAAAAATCATAAAGGGAAAGGGCATTGATATATGGGGCTCATTACAGATGGAAAGACAGGGACTGAAAGCAGATGTAACTCAAGTCTCTATTACCAGGAAAAATAGGGATGGAGAGAACATTATTTCAGTTGCCAATCCCAGAACACTGGGGGAAAGACATCATTTAAAGCTTTTGAGTTTTACATTTAAGACTGAGAGCAAACTTAAAAACTCATTCATCAAATACAGTATACAGAGTGGGGAGGGGAGGGGAGAGAAGAAAGAGTATAAGGAAAAAACATAAAATACTTGGGGAAAACGTCTATCAACCTTTAATTTGAAGGTAACAGCAATTCTGACTTTTTAAGGAAAATTACAATTTTTTTGGAGCAAAAATGTGGCGAACTAGAAACACCAAAAAATAGAGTCAAGGGACCTTGGAGAACTAAAGCAGATGATATATACTTAAGTCCATAAATGCTGAAGTGTAAAAATGCTAATAATAGTTGTTATCATACTCTGAGCTATAAACAATGAGCATGTGAATTTTCAAGCCCGTATGCTAATCCCCCAGATGATTACTGTCACGGGACCATAAATCAAAGAGCTAAGCCTTGAAACCCAATTTGTCCAACACCACAGTCTAAGCTCTTTTGACCACTCTATTATTCCATTTCCCCACAATACTTAAAGAACAATTTTACACCAATAGACATAAGGAGCAAAGCAATATTCAGCAACTACCAGAAGGTTCTACACAGTGAATGGAGTTGTGTTTTGGAGTCTGTGCACATCAGCATAGGAATTCTGTGGTAGGGATGACACTTTCTGTTTGTATGCTCTGATGTAGTCACAAGTGTTGGATGCACATCTAGGAGGGTTTCAGTACAATGGCTGAAGGATGTGGTTCTTAACCAATACCTTGTGCTGGTCTAATACTTTCTAGTTTTTTCCCATTTTAACATATCTCATTTGAGGCAAACAATTATCCAATAGGGATAGATAAAATTCACACAGAAAAACATGTTCACTTCCATCAAATGAACGCTTATGGAACATCAACTTATATCATAGATGATTTCATTAAAACAGATACAACACTGAAGGAATAAGCCCAAGGAATGAAGTCCTGTTCTGGTTGAAAACAAGGAATCTCTACATAGAGTCGATCCTATTTTTTCCTTTCTCTGAACATCTGTATAGTTTCTAAATCATCTAATTCAGGACCAGATTATATAGCATACTATTCTTTTTCAGCACAGAGAGTATTCTTTCACAGGAAACCACCTCATCTTATGGACTTCTGGAATGTTAACAATTGAATCCCATATCTTCCCATGCTGCCCATTTTCAGTTCCAGACAAAAATTTGTTTTAAATTTTATTGACATACAGCTGATTTACAATGTTGTGTTAGTTTCTGCTGTACAGCAAAGTTATTCAGTTATACGTGTATATTCTTTGTCATATTATTTTCCATTACGGTCAGACATAAATGTTTTAAAAACGCCTTTCAAGCGTTTCACACTACAGATACCAATGTTATTTCTGCCTACAGAAACCACTGTTGGTGGCAGAAGAACAGGACAGTTCTCTAAATTTTCTTTCGAAACAGAAAGGAAGAAAAGCAAAGAGGATAATTAGTAAGTAAAGATGACAATAAAAGAAGATAAATAAAGACACAGAAAGATATTAATTACCCAACAAAATCATTAGGTGAAAGGCCCCTTAACCATCACCATTCGTTTCAGTGAAAGATGGAGGCGAGGCACAGCTGGGGGGAGGAATGAAATGAGCAAATACTGAACTGAACTATGCAAGTCTGCACCTGGGGGGGTATGGGGTGGGGGAGATCTTCAAACAGCAGCTACCCAAGCCGGAGCCAAGGGCCTCCCTACCAGCGCCAGAACTCTCCACGCTGCCTCCCCTCAAAAGCCGCAAGATCCATTCCGGGTCTCCACACTGAATCTGTGCAGACTCCAAAGACCCCATGAAAGCCCTCGTACCACCACAGTGCTCTTGTGACCACATTCGAAGGAAAGAAGTAGTATTTGAAAAGTGAGGTACGTGGATCAGAGAGGACAGAGGTTGGTGAACGTATGCTGTTCTAAAGCAGTGAAAAGGGAGGGGGAAAGATTTAGGGTACAGGTTCACAGAGCTTCTACAACAGGAGCTGCATAACATCTAACACAAACTGTGAATCTAAGAAATAACAATATTAAGCATATTAAATGTTTCCATGTGAACTGCCTCTAATATGGCCTTAGTCACAACTGACTATTCAGAAAGGGCTCAAGACTAAAATGTTTAGTCCAATACTCAAGGGCTTTGGTAAGGAAAAAAAACTGTATTTTAATTCTCTATTACGAGGCTTTTTTCCTAATCAGTCGATTCAGACTTATATTCCACTTACCTGCACGAGTACATGTACGTAAATAAGATTCAGAAAACAAGAAAAAACACTGTACAAAATTAAGCATCCATCGTTTTTTGGGTTTTTTTTAATGATTAATTAATTTGTTTGTTTGGCTGTGTTGGGTCTTCGTTGCTCTGCTTGGGCTTTCTCTAGTTGTGACGAGCGGGGGCTACTCTGCATTGGGGTGCGCGGGCTTCTCGTTGCGGTGGCTTCTGTTGTTGCGGAGCCCGGGCTCTAGGCACGCAGACTTCAGTAGTTGCGGCTCGTGGGCTCTAGAGTGCAGGCTCAGTAGCTGTGGCACACGGGCTTAGCTGCTCCTCGGCATTTGGGATCTTCGTGTCCCCTGAGTTGGCAGGCGGATTCTTAACCACTGCACCACCAGGGAAGTCCCAGCCATTGGTTTTTTCAAAAAGTTTCCTGGAAGCTTGAGGTACTTGCTTAATGCTTGCTGTTCTTTCCTAGAATTCTGATTTTAGCAAAGATGAGATCCCGGGAGAACTCCAGCGGCTACAATCCACACACTTGAGCAGAATACAAGTTAAAACTCTGACCTTGAACTCTTAGAAGAGAGACACCCTTTACCCCTAAATGTGATAAAGGTTCATAAAGGCAAAACAGAGGTGCAGAATATTAGTGGTCAGTATACTTCAAATCTGTACACAACCACCTGTAACTGATATGGCAAAGCAGAAACCTGTAGTTCTCCTACAGAAAAAGAAAAGCAACCCAATCATGGCTGATTGTGTATACGACCTTCAAAACACCATACCAACCACGGGTGACGAGGGAAGATTTTTTCTTAGAAATAAATGCAAGTTACTAGTAGCCCAGATTTTTCCCTTCAACCATTGCTATTCCTTTAATACAATCTCCTAAACCCATTCTCGTTTCCCTCTTCTATAACGTTGACCTTGTTTCAGCTTCTGTGTTTCATTATAAGACACTGAATACTGTTTTGAAATGAAATAAATTCAAAATAACAGCATTTGTGAAATTAACATGAAAACTTTTGTACCGATTTCTGAAGCTCTGTGGGAATAACGGTATTAAGTGCTACTATTTTTTCCTTTTTTTCCTCAGGAGGTGGACTGCATTTTCAGATACAGCGAAAAGACTACCAACAGAGTAATAGTTACACCAATAACATATATACGTAGGACTGCTAGGAGTATAACATAGATTTTGGAGTTACTGCACAGAGGGACCAATAATCACAGGACTCCAGCTTTTAGTAAAAACCGGTTCACAGGTACAAACAGTTTCAATTTAAATGTCTGATAATCAGTTTCCATGTATTAAGTAGTACCATTCAAAGTGTTTGAAAATCCTCTGTAAAATAATCACATATCTAACATGTTAAGGATTTTTTAAAAGCTATTTTTAAAAAGGAACTAAAGTGAAAACCATCATACAGACCCTATTGAAATAAAAATAACAGAGGTGACAGTAAAACATACCCAAGCCATACCATGATTTCAAGAAGATACTATTCCCCCAAAATTAGCATGTATAAGACTGTATTCTCAACTATAAATGACACTTGATCAATATTTCTAGCTCTAAAAATCTGACTTTATGAATTCTTTGTTTTTTGTAGTTTCATTACGTGCAAAATACTGTTAAACAGAAGCAGATGCTATAGAAATGAACTCACTATAGATTCAGAAGTAGAAGACACAGGCCTCTGCTCCCAGGAAGTAATAAGACAAATAATAAAAGAGTTTACTAATGTTCTAAGACAATGCAAGGTACACAGCTTATATACCAAGTGGGAGGTGTAGAGAACAACAGCAACGATTTTATCAAAATATAAAATAAAAGCGTGCTGGCCTGTTCTAGAAAGCTAAATGAGGCTTAATCTCCTAAGCTGTAAAGCACAAATAGGATTTGGACAGGCAGAAAGACTGCCAGAAGCAAGGATCAGTCAATACTGACTAAAGAAGTTTGGCTGAAGTACAAGGCTTGCGTGCATGGCAACGGGGCTATAAAATACGCTGGACCAGGACTTCAACCTGGCCCAGTGGCAATTATAAGACGTTGAAAACTTAAGGGAGGAATGAGAGGTAGAGTTTTAGAAAGCATCATCACCAAGGGATTTGAGGAGTAGATCAAAACCAAAAAAGTTAAATGGCACATCATCAAATAAGGTAGAGAAATACAGCCATTATTTAGGTTTTTAAGTCAAACAAAATCAGCTACTGAGGCTAAAGGAACTGATTATCTGTATCAATGAAATTTATCAACTCTCCACTTTATTTTTCATATAAAACAGCTTAAGTATAGTTTAGATGGTTTATTTTATGAAAACCTTCTGCTATATTTCTAATGTGTCACATAACTATATTTACGTAAAAATCTACTTTAATTTAGAAAAATTAGGACAGTTGTTATTATCGGTCCTAAGCCTTTCTCAAAAGGACATAAAAGCTGCTTTACAGTTTCGTTGATTCTGACAGGCCGTAAGGGTGACATTTGAGCACCAGAAGAAATTATGTATTGGTTGGTCAATATAACCAACCCCTCCTAAGACTGAGCAATTCACTTTGTCATTCCCCGTGGGAAAGTCTAGTTTGTAATGTACCTAGTTTGTTTATATTAGGTATATATACTGTATAAAAACAAAATTAACATCTTTGACATAATGGCTACTAAACTGAAATAGTAAATGTCATTAAACATTTTCCAAAAATAACCATAAAGTCTAAAAAAGAAAAAAAGAGGGGTTTAAGATGTTCTTCATACTTTCCATTTCTGTTCCATTAACTACATTATAATTTGCTAATTTCTTTATATTTATCAGTGTACCTAATAAATTTCAGTAACATTTTAAATTCTTTGTAATTTTTTACCTATTCTCAAAATGAATAAATTTCACTTGAAATTCATAGTTCATCTGACACATTCATTTATTCTGAAATATTCCACACAAGTTCAATTTTTGAAAATCATATAGTTTAAGCATACTTTGGAAGATGTCCATTTAAGGAAGCCCGTAGTACAAGTGGTTCTTTTTTTTTTTTTTTTTTTTTTTGTGCGGTACTCGGGCCTCTCACTGTTGTGGCCTCTCCCGTTGCGGAGCACAGGCTCCGGACATGCAGGCTCAGCGGCCATGGCTCACGGGCCCAGCTGCTCCGTGACATGTGGGATCTTCCCGGACTGGGGCACGAACCCGTGTCCCCTGCATCGGCGGGCGGACTCTCAACCACTGCGCCACCAGGGAAGCCCCTACATGTTTTTATATATGCGTTGTTTCTTTTATGTACCTTTATTTATAGATTTGGTTGAACTAAAATGAGATTCTGTTTTTTTTTTTTTTTTTTGCATTACGCGGGCCTCTCACTGTTGTGGCCTCTCCCGTTGCGGAGCACAGGCTCCGGACGCGCAGGCTCAGCGGCCATGGCTCACGGGCCCAGCCGCTGCGCGGCATGTAGGATCTTCCTGGACCAGGGCACGAACCCATGTCCCCTGCATCGGCGGGCGGACTCTCAACCACTGCGCCAGGAGGGAAGCCCTCGTTCACCTTTTTTTTCCCCTCAGAATTATAAGAATTATTTCAGAATATTTCAGAATTGAATATTTTAAAACACACACAATGAAAAGGTGACAGCTAGGAAAACAGACTAGTGAATTTTTCATCGGAAAATTTTAGACTTTCTTTCACGAAATTCTCTAGAAATTATTTCCTACTTACGTGTGGAAATTATACTTTAAACAGTAGCAACTATGAAATAAAAACGTACTGTATTTCCATAAATACATATCCTACTTCAAAAGACCCTTGTATATGAGACTCACACATATGTGTGTGTGCTTGTTTACATCCTTTCCACAACAGATTTCTTGGCAGTTAAAAAAATGACTGGGGCAGTAGGAGAATCGGCACACTGGGTCTTACTTAACCCCTCCTCTTCCAAATGCCTTCATTTAATTATGACTGTGGTTCTCAGTCACAACTGCTACACTTGGACACATTCTAAGAGAATGTTTCATATGCAAAAAGATCAACTCTTCTGGGAAAAAAAAAATCCAAACTTGTGTCAGAAAATAATGGATTTAAGGTGAACACATCTGCTTCCTCCACTTGTGTTGCTTATTCTTTTTTTCTAAGAAATAATATTGTAAAGAGGCAAGAAAAAGAAAAAATGAGAATGACAAAGTGGGGGGAATACCCTAAAGGAACAGAGGCTACAATTAGAAGCTCATGATAGAAAGAAAATGCAAGACAATAGTAAAAAAAAACAACAAAAAACTGTAGTTTACCAAGAATAGTGTTGGGATCAACATTTTAAAATTCTAGACTAGTGATTTAAAATTAAACAAAAATCTCACATGATCTTTATTAATGTGCAGGGTAATAATGATACACGTGCATTTAAATTGTTACCTTAAAAATAAAAGGGAAGAACAATGTAATATATTTGACAATACTAAACTGTACACTTAAAAATGGTTAAGATAGTAAATTTTATGTTTTTTACCACAATAATAAAAAAAATATAAACTAAAGGTAAGGATTGCATAGACCAATATAGGATTCTTGTACACTTAAAACAGAGGCATCCCATTTGCAGCAACACGGATGGACCTAGAGATTACCTTACTAAGTGAAATCAGACAGAGAAAGACAAATATCATATGATATCGCTTGTATGTGGAATCTAAAATATGATAAAAAGGAACTTATTTACAAAACAGAAACAGACTCACGGACATAGAAAACAAACTTATGGTTACCAGGAGGAAAGGAGGGGGAGGGATAAATTAGGAGTTTGGGATCAGCAGATACAAACTACTACATAGAAAACATAAACAACAAGGTCCTACCGCATGGCATAGGGAACTGTATTCAATATCTTGTAATAATATATAATGAAAAAGAATATATATGTATAACTGAATCACTTTGCTATACACCAGAAACTAACACAACATTGTAAATCAACTATATTTCAATTTAAAAAAAAAATTAGAGGCATCAAATGGTTAGGAGTTCTTGTTCAAAATATACAGCTTGATTTTGTGGAAAAATACAAAAAAGAAATTTCACTTATAAAGATACTAAAAAGGTGGTAAGTGATTTATAGAAATTCCTGATATTCTAATAAAAAGATATTTTATTATCATGGCTATCAACAGAAACCTTGATTCTATGAGTACTCATCTGTAGAGTTGGGTTTTTTGATGTGTTTTTTTAAAGCACATAAACACAAACCTACTATACTTGGGGAAATACATCAGTCCCAAGAGGACATAAGGACTACTGCAGCTTTTAAAATACATTCACTTCAATGGTTTCCTCAAAACCCTGAAAAGGAAATTCCCTATCACTTTGGGCCAACATCAGAGGACGTCATGAGTGAGCTATTCTAAAAACAGTTAAGTTTTAAAAAGTTCATTATTAGAGAATAAAATAGATTCCTTTAATGTTAAATTATCAAGCAAAAACCATTAGATTAAAAAAATAATAAATTTTCACAAATGTAGATTGTATATGCATGTAATATTTTTTATGGCATTGGGAAGAAAATTGTACTGGGCTAAAAATTATCCTAACTATTCTATGTCATGTAATCCATTAAGCCAAAGAAAAGTGGAAAAATTAGTGAGCTAGATTACTGAGTTAATGGAAGGAAAATAAAACAAGGAGAGGAAAAAAAAAGACAGACATAAGGGTACATTCATTTTGAAACCCTACAGACAAAAAAAAAAAAAAAAAATTCCAAGCAGAATTTTAAACAGCTTTTCTGGAAACCAAATTCTAACACTCTAAAAGAGCTCAAAGGTCATCTGCCCATATAAAAACCACTACTAAAGTTTTCTCAGTTACTGGAAAAGAAGGAAAAGGAACACTATATTTAATACAGAAATTAGAATTTAGTATTTTAATGTGTGTTATGAAGTGTTAAGAATTAATTAGGGGCTCTGAAGAACTAAGCAACTGAGGAGCAATTCACAAGTAGAACCAACCCCCCACCCCCCAAATCCTACTCTTTTTCACAAGTACCACATATGCTCGTTTTAAAGCATTTTATGATTTAGCCTATGCCGCGTCTGTGTCCTGGGAAGGGGGGAGAACAGTAGAATTCACACTCTTCTCATTGGCACTACCTCCATCATTTAAAGAAAGCATCCAAAACCATGGCTGTCCCAAAGCTTGTATTGTATGAACTGTACTAATATGCACAAATGCGTACACAACAAGTGTGAACAGTTTGCTGAGCTTTAACACGTAAACATGCATTGCTACCAAAATTAACGTATACGTTTTCATCATTCCAGAAAGTTCCTTCATGACCCTGTATAGTCAATTCCTCACCCCGACCCCAGTCAAACTGTTGTCTGATTTCCATCACTATACCTTAGTTTTTCCTTTTCTAAATATATAATGGAAACATACAGTACTCAACTGTCTTCTTTTAATCAGCATTAACCTTTGTGAGATCCACCCATGTGGTGGTTATGTCTTCTTTTAATCAGCATTAACCTTTGTGAGATCCACCCATGTGGTGGTTATGTTTATCACTACTTTGTACTTTTTTATTGCTGAATAGTATCCCATTGTATGAATATTAACAATTTATTCAACCATTTACCCTGTTGATAGACATTTGGGTTTTTCCCAGTTTGGGGCTGTTATGAATAAAGCCCCTAAGAACACTCACATCTAAATCGTTTTGTGGACATGTGTTTACATTCCTCCTAGGTAAATGGTAATACGGTAAGTACACATTAAATAAACGTCACAAGAAACTTTCTAAGAAACTGCCAATCTGTTTTCCAAAGTGGTAGTGCAGCTGACACGCCCACCAGCGAAGAATGAGAGATCAGATTTGCTTCACACTCTCCGCTATACGTATTGCCCGGTTGTTTTTAATTGAGCTAGTCTATCTCATTGTGGTTTTAATTTGCATTTCCCTGATGATTTATATTGAGCAGCTTTCCATGTGCTTATTGGCCATTTGCATATCTATTTTTTGTGAAGTATCTGTCTAAATCTTTCGAACATTTTTAAAATTTGGTTTCTTATTGTTAAGTTATAACTGGAGTTCTTCACATATTCTAGACACAAGTCTTCTGTATTATGAATATTTTCTTCCAATATGTGGCTTGCCTTTTCATTTTCTTAACAGTTTCTTTAGAAGAGCAGATGGCTTTGATTTTGATGAAGTCCAATTTATCAATTTTTTTCTTTTGTAGTTAGTGCTTTTTGTGTTCTAAGAAATACTTGCCTATCCCAAAGTTGTTATGATTTTGTCCTGTTTTCTTCTAAAGCTTTTATAGTTTCAGCTTTTATATTTAGGCCTGTGAGCCATTTCAAATGAAATTTTATGCAGATTATGAGGAAAAGGTCAAGAGGACAAAGTTCATTCTTTCTCATACAAATATTTATTGTTTTAACATCATCTGTTGATCAGAAAGCAACTGATCATATATGTATGGGAATATCTGCAAGTTCTATTCTGTTCTATTGATCTAAATGTCTGTCATTATGCCAACACCATGCTGTCTTTATAATAAAACCTGGAATCAAGTAGTGTAAGACCTCCTAGGTTGTTCTTCATTTTCAAAATAAATTCTAGCTATCCTAGGTCTTCTCATTTCCACAGCTTGTCAATTTATATATTTTTTTACTCACTGCTGAGTGGGAAAAAAGTAGCTTGGCAAACAATATTAAAAACAGAATCTCAGGGCTTCCCTGGTGGCGCAGTGGTTGAGAGTCCGCCTGCCGATGCAGGGGACACGGGTTCGTGCCCCGGCCAGGGAGGATCCCACATGCCGCGGAGCGGCTGGGCCCGTGATCCATGGCCGCTGAGCCTGCGCGTCCGGAGCCTGTGCTCCGCAACGGGAGAGGCCACAACAGTGAGAGGCCCGCGTAATGCAAAAAAAAAAAAAAAAAACAAAAAAAACAGAATCTCATTTTAGTTCAACCAAATCTATAAATAAAGGTACATAAAAGAAACAACGCATATATAAAAACATGTAGGGGCTTCCCTGGTGGCGCAGTGGTTGAGAGTCCGCCCGCCGATGCAGGGGACACGGGTTCGTGCCCCAGTCCGGGAAGATCCCACATGTCACGGAGCAGCTGGGCCCGTGAGCCATGGCCGCTGAGCCTGCATGTCCGGAGCCTGTGCTCCGCAATGGGAGAGGCCACAACAGTGAGAGGCCACATACCGCAAAAACAAACAAACAAACAAACAAACAAACATGGAAAAGAATTCTCTCTAAAGGGTGAATACAAGAGTTTTTTTTCTTTTTAGTGATCTGTACTTTCCAAAATTGGCAATTTTAAGGGAAAAGTTATAGGTAACTAAACTAATGGACATAAGCCCATCAACAACTTAAATAGGGGGAAAAAAGAACTGATGCTCAGTCATCCTATTTCTTCGCCCTTTATCTCACATATGATCTGTAAATGCAAAAAAAGGTACGAAATGATAAACTACAAACTATAGCTCTCCTTAGCAAAGAGGATTGTTATGATAAGAATGAAGGAAAGACTTTTGCTTTTCACTTCATATACTTCTCTAATGTTTGTATTGCTACAATGACCATATTTTATATATCTAAGAAAAATTAAAATATTCATCAATAAAGATAAAGTATTTATTAGTTGAACTGAAGCACTGATGAAAATATTATCCTAGAGAATGACTACCCAACTCTATGTCATTTAAATTATCAATTAAAGAAAAGCCTTTTCTTTATGTATAACTGAATCACTTTGCTGTACACCTGAAACTAACACAACATGCTCCACTATAAAATAAAAATTTAAAAAAAAAAGAAGAAGAAGAAGAAAAGAAAAGAAAAGAAAAGAAAAGCCTTTGCTTGGCTAGGAATTGGCCTCTGGCATCAGGTGAGATAGCTGCTTTGGCAAATCCAAAATGAATTCATCATATGTCCTTTGGAATCAGAAGCAACAGTAAATACTATTTCAGTAACCCCCCCAGGATAGCTAGAAATTAATGCTGAAGGCAAAAATAATGAGATTTAGAAGATAAAGGGCAGTGATTCGATGTTGGAGATCGTATTGTTAAACATAAACATCATCACAGGTGATTGCACCATCGCTATTGGTACTCAGCCCACACTTTGTAATACTGATTCAGACTTAGGGACTCATCAGCAAATCAAGGTGAATCACTAACAGTAGTGATTCTTACACACCCAGGACAGTTCACAAACCTGCTCAAGTGTCAAACTACTTGAAGGTCACAGTACTCTCTGAGGAACTCTGCCCTTACAGAACAGCATTAAATGTCAATCCAGTTGACCCTTGAATGACACGGGGATTATGGGAGCAGATCCTCCGCAGTAGAAATTCCACGTATAACTTACAGTCAGCCCTCCCTGCACACCGCTGGGTTCCTCGAGATCCGCGGTTCCGCATCCACAGATTCAACCAACCACAGACTCCGCAGTACTGAAATCCGCATAAAAATGGCCACGTGCAGTTCAAACTCGAGTTGTTCAGGGCAATTGTATATCTAATTCCATCCTATAAACAAACCCTTGACTAAGAGAAGATAAAACCATATTACATACATGAAACATAGACTCTCCTGTGTTCATGAAGGAGCACTAATGAATTAAGCATGAATTCGCCTACTAATACCCATTGGCTCTTTTCACTTTCACTTTATCACCTGCCGAGTATTCAGAGTCACCAAAAGCTTAAGGAAAAATCATGGGAGAAGAAATTCAAGGTGAGAACGTTCTACACATTCACTTATTTGGGAAAAAAACCAAAACCCTTCCACTCAATTATAGCAATGAAATATCTCAGGCCACAAGTACGCTGTCTGAACACCATCGTTCCTTAACATAACAATAGTGAAGAGGGTGTATGAACAGGAACAGGGCAGGAGCAGAATAAGTATTTCCAAACACAGAATGCAGTGACAGTTTTCCAATACTCATCAGAAGGCACACTACCACTTCCTATTTTAGGAATAAACACCCTCAAAATTTAAATAGGCCATTAGTTGGTCTCCTTCAGGGAGAGTAACTAATATTATCTAACATTTCTAACCTTTCTGAGCAGAACCCACAGTAAAAATATATTTTACACAGTGACTCAGTACATTCACACACACACACACACGCACACGAGCATGTGTGCACAAGCGCCTACCTTTGTACTCACCTGTACTTTGTGCAAATGCACTCTGAAATTTTTCTATTATAGTCTCTAGTTTTGTTTTTACTCTGGTTATAACCCACTAAAGTGATAACCCACTAATGGGTCATTAACCTACAGTTTGAAAAATCCTAATATAGAAGCAAGAAGGAAGGACATGAATAGATTTAACACCTTTGAATTGTTAGATTATGAAATAAATACAAATGCAACGTTATTTTAAAGTTCTATGGATGGATGGTACTTTATACTAAACTTCCATAAAAAACAAACCAATGAAATTCAATTTTCATAGACACAGGTAAAATCTACTTGCCTTAGCCCAAGGTAGCAGTGCTACAGATAAACACAGCACTTATTTAACACTATTTCCCATCAAAATGTTATTCAGGTATATCTTTCATCTTCAGTTAATGAACTCGAGGCCCAGGCTGGGAAAGAGCTGCCAGAAAAAGTCAATCTCAGAGTCACTGATGATGCAAGAGCTCAGCTGGCCTGCTCTTGACCCCCGAGCATCCCCCAAGCCTCAGCTAACATGGATGGCATGTCACCATCAATCTAAATTTTGAAAAATATATATTGATTTTCCACAAATGATGATAATGGGTTCTTCTGCAATAAATGTGCTTATATAATGTTTTCTTCTATACACCAAGACTGTGATCAACACAAAGAACAAAAAACTGCTTTATGTATTTTTTTAAGACCTATTAGTTAATCCATCTCCCTAATGAATCAAAATCCATACCAAGACATAACAAAAATATTAAGGAAGCACCTCTAATAATTCTTACATTGTGAATAACATGTACTCTTAAAGTCCTGATTACATGAAAATTTTTAAAAATATCTATCTTTTTAAAAGAAAACCTTATTTCCCACATATTAGAAATCTCCTACAATTTTAACACATTTCTTTGACATAACTTAATTTAAAAAGGAATAGTCTCATATAGTTAATTTAATTAGGCATAAATAAGTAAAAATTAAATACCTAGTGTGTTACATTTATTAGTAGTATCCACTAAAAAGGATTAAAATCTCTTAACATTTGGGGCTTCCCTGGTGGTACAGTGGTTGAGAATCTGCCTGCTAATGCAGGGGACACGGGTTCGAGCCCTGGTCTGGGAGGATCCCACATGCCGTGGAGCAACTAGGTCCATGAGCCACAACTACTGAGCCTGCATGTCTGGAGCCTGTGCTCCGCAACAAGAGAGGCCGCAATAGTGAGGGGCCCGCGCATCGCGATAAAGAGTGGGCCCCGCTTGCCACAACTAGAGAAAGTCCTCACACAGAAACTAAGACCCAACACAGCAAAAATAAATTAATTAATTAATAAACTCCTACCCCTAACATCTTCAAAAAAACAAATCTCTTAACATTTTGCTTATCTTTGATCTGTTTGGCAATTTGAGCCATCTTTCTAATCGAAGTAGGTTGAACAGCTTTAAAAAAACAAAAACCCTTTACCACATTATTTTCAAATAAAACTATCTTTCATGCTATTGCCTGATGAACTAAAATTTTTAGTCTAAAATTCCAGGCACTGAATTGCAAAGAATGTTTCCCATTTCCACAGTACTGCAAGTAGAAATATGTAAATTAGTTCATGGGCAGAATCATTAATTTAGATAGATAAAAAGTAAAAACACATTAACAGAACACCAAAAATGTGACAGTTCTTGCACAAAATCTAAGATGAGACAGCTGCTACCACTGGAGCTTATAAATCCAAATTAAATGGGCAAAAGGCAGAGAATTTTAATTCTTCTGTTTTCCAAGGAAATCACAAGTCGGATAGTGCTCCAATCTCTAAACTAACAATGATAAGTCTGACTCTCATTTCGCTGATATTGGCCTAATTATCAGAGCCAAAATCATAGCTGGGGTTTGGGTAGGAAGCAAAAATTCTGACCCAACTGAGAACCACAAGAGATCAAGTGAAATGGATTACCGCTGGTAATCTATTTCCTGGAAGATTTGGGTCAGTAACAACAGCCTTAACAGATACTGCTTACACCCTTTATCAACAGCCTTGAATAAAATAACCACAAACTAATTCTAAATAAGATCTAAATAATTACTTAGCAATGAGTAAATATGCAGACCGTCAGACATTCTTAAATATTATTTTAAATATTTTATATATCAGTTGTTGAAAATTTGACAGGAAAATTGGCTCTAAGTTGAGAGAAACAGAATCATGTGTAAAAATGAGAAGGGACACCAGCATTTTTGAACATCTACCCAACGCCATTATAATGTAGCAGATCAATGCACGTCTCTGCATAGTTGGCTGAAGTATCAACTGCATGCAAAATGAAATGGGGAGGGGGCTGGAAGAAGTCCATCTTTTCAAGGCAGAGAGTTCAAAGCTTTCAGTAGACTCTCAAAGGGATCTGGTAACACAAAAAATAATTTCACTGATTTCTTACATAATCCTAAGGAGTTTATTATTACTTCAAAAATGAGGAAATGGAGACTCAACTAATTTAAAAAGCTTTCCCAAGGTCAACTTTTATTTTCCCAGTAAAATAAAAGCATATGAGAATGCAAGTTACTCTGGTTCCAAAGTCCCAGCTCTTTACCTCCTATGCTAAAAAATGACAACATAAGATGAAGAAACTGTTATTCAATCAACATTGCAAAGAGCAACCTGATGACGATGACTTATAATAATAACAACAACAACAATAATAGTGAACATCTATTAACCCTAACTCTGTACTAGGCACAGTTGTTAGTGCCCCATTTAGTCTTCTCAATAAGAGAAGCAGATGGCAGACACATTACTATGACCCCACATAGCTCCCAGGTGGCAGAGCTGGGTCCTCAGACTCTGCCCTTAACCTCTATGTGAGTGACCTTCATCTCATGAGGACCCGAGATTGAAGAATAAGGGTAGGAAATGGAAGAAGGCTTTCCTAAATAAATTTCTTTCTAAGTAGTATTTTAGAAGATAATTATTATATGGTAATTCCTCCTTATTTTAGCTAAAATGCAATAGCATGTAAGACTTAGGTAAATCAAAAATAGTTTTAGGGGGCTTCCCTAGTGGCGCAGTGGTTGAGAGTCCACCTGCTGATGCAGGGGACACGGGTTCGTGCCCCGGTCCGGGAAGGTACCACATGCCGCGGAGCGGCTGGGCCCGTGAGCCATGGCCGCTGAGCCTGCTGAGCTCAGGCCGGAGCCTGTGCTGCGCAATGGGAGAGGCCACAACAGTGAGAGGCCCGCATACCGCAAAAAAAAAAAAAAAAAAGAAAGAAAAGAAAATAGTTTTAGGAACAATTTTCTGGTTCCTAAGATTTGCATAAACTCAAAGCATTATCCCCATCTCCTATCTAGGAAATCTATCGTCTTTCACTATAATACTTAATTTGATGAGTACAGGAGAAATTCTATGTTTAGAAATGTTTATTCAACAGGTACAGCCTATGACAGGAGAATCAAAGTTCTCAAAATCCCTAAAAAGGACTTGTCAAGTGCTTTCACTCAACCTTTCTAAAGCCCTAGCAGAAGTATCCCTTTTCTATGAATGGGTCTGGACAAAAGCATTATTGCTTGATGGAGTCATCAGACCGCCTATCCTCTACATAGCTGTAGTTCATGTTATCACTGGTATTTTCTGTTTCCGCCACAATTTTACTTTATTGGGGACAGTCACTGGGAAAAATGAACCCCAAGGAAAAACGTCTTCTTCATGCCAACTAAAAATCTTTAAAAGTTACGTATTAAAATCAGCAACAAAACAGAGTAATTTGTCTTTATCCTCTACATAATACTCTGAGCAACTTAACTTTTCATTCTATCAATTATTTCCCTGTGATGCTTTAGTTATTAGCTTGCACATCAACTAAAACTTGACTAAAGATGACCAACTGCTGGTTACAGATTGAAGTGCTGTCTTCTCACATTAAATTCCCCATCGAAGGATATAAAAGTGTCAATAATTATGAAGTTTGCATATAACTCACCAAGGTTCAAAAAAAGGCAGTTGGATTAGTTCTGTTTTGAATATGCAAACATGAGTACTCACCATACAGTTTGTGCCTTCTATACATAAGATAGGAAACAAATGTCAAGCAGGTTCTTAACATGAGGGAAAAAAATGAAAAGTATCAGTAATGCCGTGAGTCAAGTGCAGCCTAAACTGAGCCATAACTCATTACATATGTAAAAGCTTTAAAATTATCTTCCGGTCTCAGTTTCTTTAGTAAAGTCACATGAATTACTTACCATTTACCTATGCACTTCACGTTAACTTATTAAAATGAGATCCTACTAGGTTCCACTAGGAATCAGTTTTAGAACAAGTTTAATTCTCTCTGTCCCTCAAGACAAATTCTAATTCATTCTCTGCTCTCCTCCTCTTCAACTCCTCCCCCAAGTGCCCCCCCCAATACACACACACTTTAAGTTCCAAACGACACAACGCAAATGAGACTTATTTTCACAAGAATTCCACTTTCAAACTAATTTTTTTCATTCACTCAACAAATTCGTTACCATCTACAATGTGCCAGGCACTGTGCTGGGTGAAAAAGACAAGGTCCCTGCCATCTAGAGCTTAGACTGCAGCATGATTATTAATCTAATGTCCACCTTCCCTGGACTACACGTCTGCTATTGGCACTCCTTTAGTAGCAAGGGGTTCACTCTGTGAGCCTAACAGCAATGTTCTACGATCATTCCACCACGAAGCAAAATATTTAGAAAACTGAAGAGCCCAAGATTTTGTTCCTTCAGTCAGCATTGGTTAATTCATATATTAACACATGAAATTCTGTTCTTTATAAAACTGCTTTATAGGATGGAATGATAAGATCTGGGATTTGCTTCAAGATGGGGGAGGGGAGAGGTAAAGGTAATAGAGGAGTTGGTTCATAGGAGATCACTATATATTATTATTCTGTCCACTTTTACATAGGTTTAAACTTTTCCATAGTAAATTTTTTAACTGTAAAAGACCTACCAAAAAGAATTAATTTCAGGAATTTCAGGAAGCTGCACAGAAAGACAGCACATGAACAATGGGGGTATTTCAATGTATTTTATTTAATCCACCATGGGATCCTGAATCATAATCCTAATTATAAATAACAAGTTTCCACTGTTTCAAACTGTTCATTTGTTAAACTGAAGGTAGTACTGCTAATCTCTCTCACTGAAAATATCCTAGGAGCCTGTGATAATGGAGAACCCTACAAAGGTACCAAGCTGGTGCTATAAAGACACTAATACTAATCATGGAAAAGTATTTTCATATTTTCTTTTCCCTCAGCCTCATAGATGATGAAATGGGGTTGTTATTGCAACATCACACAATTACCAAATGTAAAATAGTATTGTTTAAGTTATTCAAGCTTATAGAGGTAATAGCAGAAATGAAAAACTGAAGCTGAGTAATGAAGTATGTAGTACAGGGATCAAAGCTAGATGATTTTTCAAATATAACACAGTTTACTTGACATTTCTCAACCTCTGAAGCTCTCGTTTAGAGTCAACAGCTGGTCCAAATACCATACCGTTTAAGATCTCATGGCTATATTTAAATGTGACCATAACCACAACAAATAATATACGTAATGGCATTTTACAGGCTGTAAAGCATTTAATCTATATTTTCTCATTTGGTCTTCACAAAATCCTGTGAATTAGGTGAGTTACATGGGAATGTTTCTGAAAACTAAGAATCTGCCTATGGCTCCAACTATGGGAAGAGGAGCCAGAAGTGGTCCCAAAACATCTATATCCAAATTCGTTTCACTTTCCATTATCCCAAGCTGCTAAAGATGAAGGAGTTTATTATTTCATTAAAGACACAAGACCTAAATACATACCAAAACATTAGAACATGAGATAAGCTATCAGTAGCCAAATGTGTGGTCTGGCTAGTAAGTACTGATGAAGACCAGGAAGGGAGAAAATCATCAATGGGCCAAGATACTGGTAAAGGGGTCTTAGAGTCAATGTCACGTAAGCCATAAAGAAGCCCACCTGACATGAGTAGCTCTATCTGCGTAGAGCACTTTCACAAACAAGAAACTTTCAAGTTTGTAACTGGGTTGAAATAATAAGTTAACTGGCTAGAATAAAGGGCTGTAAAAGCATACGGTGAGGCTTACATTTAAAATATTTTCTTGCACGGCAAAGGAAACCACTAACAAAATGAAAAGGCAACCTACAGAATGCGAGAAAATATTTACAAATCATACATCTGATAAAGGATTAATATCCAAATATATAATGAACTCATAACTCAACAGAAAAACAATCTGACTAAAAACTGGGCAGAGGAACTGAATAGACATTTTTCCAAAGAAAACATACAAATGGCCAAAAGGTGCACGAAAAGGTGCTCAACATCACTAATCGTCAGGGAAATGCAAATTAAAACCACAATGAGATGTTACTTCACACCTGTTAGAATGGCTGTCATCAAAAATACAAGAGATAGCAAGTGTTGGTATGAACGTGGAGAAAAGAGAACCAACCCTTGTGCACTACTGGTGGGAATGTAAACTGGTGTAGCCACTACGGAAAACAGCATGAAGTTTCCCCCAAAAATTAAAAACGGAACTACCATATGATCTAGCAATTCCACTTCTGGGTATATATCTGAAGGAAATGAAATCACTATCTCAAAGAGATTATCTGCACCCTCACGTTCATTGCAGCATTATTTACAAAAGCTACAACGTGCAAATAACCTAAGGGCCGATGGACGGGGTAAATGAATTTTTAAAATGTGAGACAGACTGATAGGTAGGTAGATAGACAGACAGACCCAATGGAATATTATATATTCCATTATCACATATATATATCATATATATATATATAATTAAGCCATAAAAAAGAAGGAATTCCTGCCATTTACAACAACATGATGGACCCTGAGGGCATTATGCTAAGTGCAATAAGTCAGACAAAGACAAATACTGTATGATCTCACTTACATGTAGAATCTAAAAAAAATGAACTCATAGAAACAGAGAACAGACTGGTGGTTCTTGGTGGAGGGGCAGGGAGGGGTGCCGCCACAGGGGGAAATGGGTGAAAGTGGTCAAAAGATACAAACTTCCAGTTATAAGATAAATTCTGGGGATGTTATGTCTAGCATACTGACTATAGTTAACATTACTATAGGGCCAGTGAGCCACAGCCGCTGAGCCTGCATGTCCGGAGCCTGTGCTCTGCAACGGGAGAGGCCACAACAGTGAGAGGCCCGCGTACCGCAAAAAAAAAACAAAAAACAAAAAAGCACATTACTATATAGTTGAAAGTTGCTGAGAATAAATCTTAAAAGTTCTCACCACAAGAAAAAAAATACTGCAAGTATGTGTGGTGATGGACGTTAACGAGACTAATTATAGTGATCATTTTGCAATATAGGCATATATCAAATCATTATGTTGTACACCTTAAATTAATACCACAGTATGTGTCAATTATATCTCAATAAAACTGGAAAAAAATTTTAAATACACATTTTTTTAAAATTTCAACAAGTAAGGAAAGGAACAAAGAAAGAGGTCTTGGTCCCGATGTGATAAAAGTCAAGGAAGACCAGGGAACACAAATATTCCATGTTGGGAAGGCTTGAGTATTTGTCGCTCCAAGCCCACCGACAATATCTAGAACACACGTGCAGCTCCTTAGATATTGTTGCTCATGAATTTGAGAATATGAAACAGGGAAGGAAGTTAACACATATCTATTCTGAATGAAAATTACAGTGTATCTGTAAAAGTGGGTCTGAGCCAAGTCAAAGCATGGACGAGTTTCTTTCTCAACACACCAAGTTAGCAAATTGGAGCGCACCAACTGCACCAATTTAGTAAATTACTAAATGAGATCACATGCTCCAGAAGGGTTAATACAACTGATTCAAAAAAGCAGTGTGTCCCCCAGAGACTCATTTTCTCACCTTGATTCCCTGTAGAATCAGCTGTGTTAATAATAATGCTTTGCAATTTTATATCACTTTTCCTGCTAAAAGCTCAAGTATGAGTTGATATGGCACATCACAAACTACACAGATGGTACTCCACAGTTTCCACAGCTCTGACTGAATAGCTCATTTGACTTACTAATAAATGTTCCTATTTCAAGATTAAAAACAAATATGAAAAATTAAGGAAAATGGGAGAGAGTAAATTTTCATATCCAATTCAGTGGCATCTAGCTGAAAAGGTAAACACTAAACAGAGTACCCAGAGCATAAGGCAGTTCCTTCAGATGATAGTGTACACAGGTGTCTGCTTCCAGAAAAGTCCTGCCAAACCACCAAGCTACTGGGAAATGAAGCGAGGACTAGGCAGTAAAGAGGTTGTGCTATTTCCTATGTGAGTGTGCAACAATCACACCTAAAAGGAAAAATCCTCTCCAAGGAGGAGATAGACCTGCAATTATCTTGTCCTTCTGTTTTAGTCCGTTAACCTGTAACTACTCACTGAACGTAGACACATGGTCAGAAGCCTGACAAGTGAAATGACATATCAGCCTAAAGCATAACAGGGTTACTGAGACTTATAAGGCATATTTAATTGGACTCCTTCAAACCACACATTTGTAAATGGCTATACTCTACATGAGGTAGACTACAGTCATCCTAGAACTTTCCTTTATGCTGTTCACAAATGCTCTGCTCATACTCTACTAATAAGAGAAGGCGTTTATTCCTTTGAACTTCATGAACAGAGCTTCTAAATGTTCTTCACTGGCAACTATATCTAACTACTTCATCTCTCCCTGTGGATCTGGAAATTCCCCATTAGGGAATTTAGCTATATAAAGTTTTACATCATCTCTGGGTAAATCACTGTACTCCACTTGTGTAGTAAATGTGGGCAAACACAACTAAATACAGGCATCCTCCGTTATGATCTGCAAAATGTGAATTGATCCATGAACAGACCGGATCTTGAAAAATTCTAAGGCAGCTTATCCCTATGAAAAACAAAACTATTACCAATGATCAGATTTAATGAAACTGTAAAATGGAGACCACCGGGGTAGAGAGAGGCTACAGAGACTTGCTTTCCTTGGTGACTGAAGTGGTTTTGCAGCATCTACTTACAGAATTATATTCAAGCTCCAAGAAAAACACCTGATTTTGGTGAATTATGTCCAACCATTCTTAGCAAGAGCTTCTTTTTTTTCTGATAAAACTACTGTATTTGAAGCCACAGGATGAACTGGTCAAAAGTGACATTCAAGTCTTACGTAGCAATTTTCTCAAAAGAAAAGGGGTTTTAAATTGTAATCAAAACCAGTCAAGTGATTCCAATATTGAGCTCCCATTAGATGTTCCTGAGAAATCTAAGTTATCCCTTTGCAGAGAATACCATTGTCCACTTACTTCTAAGACCAGCACTTAGATGTGTCAAGCAAACATTCACTCTCCCATGTCAATGAAATGTGAATTTTATGTATTTTATATTTCTGATATTTTCAATATGATAATTAAAATGTTCTACCACCTCTGAGTAGTTTTAGAAATACTGCCCCAAATTTCTCCAAAACATAAGGAGCTTTAACTCTCTTGATTTAAATCACCCTCCTCTCAATCTCCTGCATAAAATAGCACTACCAGCTTGGAACCACATGGATTTAACAAGGACAAGAAAGTTGGCAGACCAACATTCAACTAGTCTTTGTTCTCTCTCCCCACCCCCGCCTGTTGAGAACCACTGAATTAGAACTACTAGGGGCTAAAATGCTTTGTGATCATATCAATAATAATAATCATTCTGTAATCAGAGTAGTAGCCCATTTACTCTAAACAGTTGATAATTACAAGACAGTTTATAACGTATCCTTTACAGACTCTATAATACAGAGTGCTGTGTGATCCTTTGCATTTCTGGAACATGCATTAATTAATAAACAAAGATGGTTAAAAAAACTTGACCACAAATAATCTTGAATACCTAGGTGGTTCTAGTCTTCAGGATTAACTTCCTAAATAGTTCCTTGAATCATCCTCAATTTGCATTTAAAATAATCTACTCTGAACCACAATCCCAAATAACTAATCAAGATCTATCAAACACCGATTACGGTCAAATACCGATCACTGAAGGAGACTCAGAGTAATCATAACAACAACAGTGGACATTTAAGGAAACTGGGGCACAAGGTCGCGCTTGTTCAAGCGATGACGGTAGACCACAATCGTGGCTCTTAAGTGCTAGTCCCAACTGACCTCACAGAATGAAATAAATAAGTAAACCTCCTGCATTCAAGGAACTCCTGAGTTTGCCGGCACATAATATTAACAACCTCCAACAGAACATTCCACACATTTTTAGTGGATTCTCTAAGAAAGATCTTACAACCTTTCTTTCAAGACCATGGAAGATTTTATTTTATCCTTAAAACTGAAATGCCTTTTTCAAAAGACAAGTCTGTGGCTGGTGCTACATAAAATGTCATTAGTTACTTCAGCATGTGGTTTTCTTATCTTTCTTACTGAGAAACTTCTTAATGTGTAAGAGTGCGCTCAAATAGTACACACAGACTGACAAGGGATAGTCTTGCCTGGCCATCTCCACACTGACTGTCACTAACACCCCACTTCTTCTCAGGTTACTGAGACTCCTACTGGGAAGGAGGGTTCCCCACCTGTCTCAGGACCTAGAACTGGACCTTCAGGTCTGGCTCCCCACCTTATCTATCAGGGTCATCTGAAGAGTCTCTTTAAAAAAGCAGACACCCACCCACCCATACTTTTGAACATCACAATAAGACCTTGGAATGTCCATTTTGATAAGCGAGGTAGACTGTGCACTCTGAAATTTGGACTAGAGACTTAAGACTAAAAACTCTATCATCAGTGTTTCCAGCATATGAAAGGCAACACCTTTTAACAAAAAGCTGCCTTAATCTATAAAATGATCTGCTGAAGCAGCACCATTCTGGTGCTTTCAGAGAGAACCGTGTTAATTATTACCCATATCATGAGCAGCTTTCAGGGCTAACTCCCTAGAAATGTTTCTGGTAAAACAAACAGTCCAAAAATGTATGTCATTATCATTTAATCAAGAGTTCTACACAGTAAATACATGAATAGCAAAGAAAATAACAGAAAGAGGCCAAATTTTTTTTCTCTATTTGGTAAAAAAATAATTCTAGAATTTAAAGAAAAATTTTAGAAAGATTAATTAATGCCCTGCAATCCTCCTTAGTGATAAACAGAGAATCCTTTACCAGAAGATTTCTTTAAAACCACCTAATTCGTTTTGGCTTTATTAATAATTAAACCTTCTATTTGATCCTCACCACTCTTTGAGGCAAACAAGTATAATCCCCATTCAACAAAAACGGAAATTGGCACTCACACACATTAAATCACTTGCTCAAGGTGACAGGTCCAGCCACAGGCAGTATGTACTTAATCATTATTAAACTTATTTTTAAATCATACAAGATTTCCTCTGCTTTTAAAAAAGTCTATAAATTTTTATCAGAAAGTTCTTCTAAACATCTAACTAAAATCCCATCAGATATAATTTAGGAACCATATCTTTTGTGGATCTAAAGAACTGCTGCTCATCATATCTCATATTGAATCACTTCATGTATCTCGGAAACAATAAATCCTCCTTCCCCTCTTCTTTTAAAGGAAAGGACAGCAACACTTCAACTTATCCTGTGACAGACGATGGTTGCCGAAGATGACCACATTTCTCATCCCACATGCTCTTCTTCTAATTCAACTTTTAACATACCTCCTGGGCTTCCCTGGTGGCGCAGTGGTTGAGAATCCTCCTGCCAATGCAGGGGACACGGGTTCGGGCCCTGGTCCGGGAAGATCCCACATGCCGTAGAACAACTAAGCCCGTGCGCCACAACTACTGAGCCTGCACTCTAGAGCCCACGAGCCACATCTACTGAAGCCTGCGTGCCTAGAGCCCGTGCTCGGCAACGAAAGAAGCCACCGCAGTGAGAAGCCCGCACACCGCAACAAAGAGTAGCTCCAGCTCACCACAACTAGAGAAAGCCTGCATGCAGCAACGAAGATCCAACACAGTCAAAAATAAATTAAAAAAAAAAAAATCCTCCCAAGGAGAGCTGGGATCTGGGGAGGCTTGTGACTAAAGCCTAAGTGACTCTACGTGAATTCTGAGGTTAAGTCATCAGAGGAGATACAGCTTCCTTGGAACTCACTCTTTGAACCCCAGCCGCCATGCTGTTAGGAAGCCCAAGCAGATGCAAAGAGGCCGTAAGTAGGTGTTCTAGCCTATAACTTAGCTGAGGTCCCAGCTAACAGCCTACATCAAACACCAGGCATGTAAGTGAGCAAGCCTTCAACTGATTCCAGTGCTGAGCCATTGACTCAGTCCTGGATCTGAGTCTTCCAAGCTGAGACACAGGACACCACGCAGTAGATAAACTCTGTCCATCATGCCTTTCCCCAACTTGATCACAACATTTGTGAGCAGAATGCCACCAAGTTTCGGCTGGTATACTATGCAGCAACAGTAAACAAAACTCTCTAATTCAGAACACAAGCAAGAAATGAAAAGGAGACAAAGAATAAGAAAGTTTTTTTCTGAAGGCTCAAAATAAATATCCCCAGTTCTGTGCTCTGAAGATTACTCACTTTACTGATAAGAGTCTGTCAGATTCTCACACAGATCTTACTAAAAGTGCATGTAAAATAAGAGGAATTAGAAACATACTATATAATATTTTCTATCTTCAACCTAAGCACGTCTCTCTTTAGAATGCCTTTTCTCCTCTCTGATGAAATCTCCATGAGCCCTTGAGGCTCAAATCAAACAGTACAGCAGCTTTCCTCATCTCACAAAATGTGAACTGTTTGCTTCTATAAAATGTCTGTCCAGCCCTTCTAATACAATTTTCTATTCTAAAGCATATATTGTACTGTAATTACTTGTCCACATGTCTCTTTCCTTCCCTAAACTGTGAGACCTTAGAGGATAGGGCCTATTTCTTTTTTAACCTTTGTGTTCCCAACTCCAAACCCACGGCAGGTAAAGTGCAGAAAATCAGTAAAGAGAAAATGGACTGTTATTTAAATTTAAAAAAAAAATTTTAAACATACACACAGATACACAAAAAGTAACATCCAGTGAACAGACAGAAAAAGGCAAGTCTAGTAGTTAAGCTAGAGCTTGGTAGTGAGGGGTCTATGGTTTACAGTGATTTAGTGGCGAGACAAACAGATCATTATCTTAAATGATCTCATGGACACTGAGTGAATTTTAGCCCAAGTCAGTTTAGTAAATAAGGAAATACTATGCATTTTTAAAGTATCTTCTCCTAAATGACTAATGTTAAATTTTGAGGTGCTCAAAGGAATAAAAACCAGAACCAGAAAAATTAGATACACGAGACCTCATGTGCTGAATGTTTTGTACAGCCACTCTTTTACAGTAATACGACTTTCCTTGTATTATTTTTGCCCACTCCCACCCCTTACCCCGGCCACCTATCCTTAATGTCCGTTTGGTTACATTTCAGAACTCCGAAGTACTTTCCTCCCAGTTGACCCAAACTGCTACCGTATCTGTTTGGGACGTAGCACAGAGCCACTGAGAAACAACCACAATACTGTCTGTCCAACCCTCTCCAACAGGCCAATGTTTTTTTTCCTTTTGTTTGTAATTTAGTTTGGTTTATTTTAATAAGCTCTTCAAGCACCTTCTACAAGCTTGAGCAAAGACATTCATGAATTTATTTCTTTTAAACCACACTAATGTATTATTTACCTTTTTTATTACTTTAAGTACAGTTGACTTACGTTTCCACCACCAACACTGGTTTAAAAAAAAAAGCAGTACAATACTCATAAAATGACAAGAACAAGGAGGATATCCCTTAGTACGTCTGTAAGACATTTCAGAAAAGTTTTGCAAACAACCAAAAATCAGAAAACGGGATTTCTGAGTCATTTAAATTCCAGTCCCCTCAAAACTGCCCTGATTTGTTAATTAAAAAGGCCTACGTACAGTCCCACTTTTCTTCCCATTGTTGACATCTCTCATGTGTCTCCTAAGCTGCCACACTCCAAAAACCCCTGGAAACTACTGCCTCCATAATGTTACTCCAAAGAAGTATTTGATATAAAAGATTTCTATTTAGCCAAGGGTGCTATGAAATGAATGTCTCGATCTCAGCCCCCCTCCTGTTCCTAAAACAGAAATCTACTACTTCCTAGGAGGAAAAAAGTCCTCAAACTCTCTGACTGTAAGTGTTCTCATAGGCGGGCATTACCTCTGTGCTTGCACCTCTCACGGCGTTACTTTTATGAATCTCCTTGTGATGCGTTTGTAGAAAGCATGTCTAGGCCCCAACTTACAGAGACTTCGGAAGGGGCAATGCCAAGGAAACAGCCTAAGATGCTACTATCTCAAGCAGTAGGTTCTCAACGGTTATGCTCTTCTTTAGCCCCAAATCCATTAACATATTTAACAATTTAATTTCTTAGCACTTCTGGAGAAACTGAAGTCTAAAAACTGAAAAGGCTGGTTGCACAACAATGTGAATGCACTTAACATTACTGAACTGTATACTTAAAAATGGGTAAGATGGTAAATTTTATATGAATTTTATCACAATTAAAATTTTTAATTAAAAAAAATAAACACTTTTTAAAAAGCCAACATCTAAAGAACCACAAAACCAACCAACAAGAACTAGGGGAATTACTTAGTATTAACAGAGACTACAGAACCAAAGGCAACGGAGGAGCTTGATCAGATCCTGGTTTGAAACCCACAGCTGTTAACAGTTTGGAGGTAACAGGGAAAATTGAAAGAAGACAGTTGATACTTGATGATATGTTTTCTTAGGTTTAAAACAAAGTTTTATTAGGTTTAATAGTTGTATTGTATGCTATTACCTAAGTAATGCCTTTATTTTACAGCGACGTGCTTTATGAATAAAGGGTCATCTGTACCTTACTTCCAAATAGTTCACGCCACACACACACATACATACACACACACACACACACACACACACACACACACACACACACAGCGGGGAAAGAGGGAGAAAGAAAAAGCACACACAACACTGAAATAGCTGTTATTTAACCACTTGTTCTACCACGTTATGGAAGTATCACAGGAGCTAAGAAAAAGAGAGACATATGACACTGCCCATCCCAAAGCCCCGCCCTGCCTTTCCACTGGGGTTGTATACCGTTTCTACTACTTAATATATAATTGGTTGATGAAAGAATCTGAACAGATGACAGACAGATCACGTTCTGACTTATTCTGCAAATAAAATGACCCCACAAAGTAAAAAAATTACTGTTTAAATAGAGATTTGGGAAGAAAGTTGAGAATACTTTTCCAGGTCTTGTCACAAGTATATATTAATGTGTGGCCTGTAGGGGCTTCGTTCTTTTGATAGTTGTAGAATTTCATTACTTACCTATTGAGACATCAACCCGTCAAGTGATGCTTTCATTCTCTTTTTGATCACTTCTTCAATGGAAGTATTTAAGTGCCGACCCTACACTTTGCATTTGGTTTTGTTTTATTACCCTTCCAGAACTACTGAATTTCCCCAAGGTTTTCTTTACCTTTTTTCTCCTCTTTCCACTATAAGCTGAGATTATTAATCCCTCTTCCCATTACAGTGTCAAAATATTCTGCAGGGGAAAAGTTAATAAGTCTAGGTGCAGAAAATGTTCAGTTTTACTGAGGCAACAACACCAAAAATGTAAGTCTTTATTGTTTCTGATTCAAAGGTTAAGTGGACTTCCTTCTTGTTCTACAGAAAATTTTTTTGTAAAATCTGTAATCAATGTAATAAGCAACTGACTAATAATCTCTGGATATTGTTGGATTCCATCTCTCTTTTTGTTTTGATTGTACACTTTGCTGTTAACTGAGATCAATAATATAAACCCCCAGCAAACTGAGTTTTATATCAAAGAACTGCTTCTTAAATTTTAGACTAACTCATTAGTTTTCTCTAGGCAAATCAAAGAGCATGAGCTTGCGTGGTCAACACATGTTCACAGCAGGCCAGGAAGAACAAACTGACAGGTACAAAGGCTCATGCAAAGAGTAGAAATGGGGGAAACGGCTTTGTGGCAGACCCATCTAGTAAGCGTCTGGGAATGTCATTCTGTAGTGAGTGGGGGGACTTTTATTATTATAAAAGGGATATTTTGGAAAGATCAGTCTATTGACTTACAGTACAGAAGGAGAATTGAAGTCAGCCCAAACTACGGTTTAAAAAGGAAAGACTTTAAGCTGCTCTGTATACTATTTGGGAGGAGAGGGAAAATGAATGAAAAAATACATATATGTGGCCTTCCCTGGTGGCACAGTGGTTAAGAATCCGCCTGCCAATGCAGGAGACACGGGTTCGAGCCCTGGTCCAGGAAGATCCCACACGCCGCGGAGCAACTAACCCCATGCGCCACAACTACTGAGCCTGTGCTCTAGAGCCCGCAAGCCACAACTACTGAGCCCACGTGCCACAGCTACTGAATCCCGAGTGCCTACAGCCCGTGCTCCGCAACAAGAGAAGCCACCACAGTGAGAAGCCCGCGCACCTCAATGAAGACCCAATGCAGCCAAAGATAAATAAATAAAACAAATTTATTTAAAAAAATACATATATGTGTATACATATACACACACAGAGACATATAGACTCCATCCTTACTATTTCCCCCAATTTTAGCAAACCCATAAGAAAACAGGTACCATTCCCTGTTGTACCTGTATCATTCAGACAATAAGCCAGTGCATATAATCATTTTAAGCACATTTATAGAACACAACAGAAATTTTAATGCCAGATTTGTCAGAGCATTTTACTTGATGGTTTTTCTCCTTGATGTTAAACTCTAAACAATGTGTATCAAAACTTGTAATGTGTTTTACTAACATGTTATGGCCCTCCGTTTATTCATTTAAACCTTCCCCAAAAAGTCTGTGTAAGTTGCCTATTCCACTTAAAGTAACAAGTACTGTAAGTTGACTACTTGGTTTGATCAAGCTGATAAACTAATATAATAGTCCATCCTTAAAAATCTTTCAAGCTGCAAGGGCATGTATTTGCTACTCTGGATTTACTCTATATATACCTTCATTAATTTACAGATTTCAAGCAAGACTACTCTTCTGCATTGATATTTTCCATCTGCGTGGTCCTAACCTCTTTAGCCTGGACTCAATGCAGCAACTCCTCTATGGGCCGCCCCCAGATTCTTTCTGAATGCCTTTCCTTTTCTTTTTCCTCATTATACACTCAATCCCTTTCTCCAAGAGAGTAAACATCTATGAACCGTTGAGGCAAGCCCAGAAAACCTGGGATGAGGCTGCTAGAGACACCTGAACCTCACTGGGAAATTTCTTGAGTAGGGAATGAAGAGGGCCTCCATAACGAGGAAACCCCTCTCTATCCCTTGGTGCAAAGGCACTGGCTTCCCTCACTCATCTGAGGGCCAGGCCAGGTGAAGGCAAGGAGCTCAGCCTCTGAAAATCACAAGCCCCAGAAGGCCTTCCCTTGTCCTACCTGCCACTGGGTGGAGTAGTCCCCTCACTTCTCACCTGAAAAGGGGAAGAGAATCCCTCATTTGCTCAGTCTGGTAATACAGAGCACTGGGGTGGAAGGGCTGCGGGGCTCCGTGGTGCCTGAAGGGAGCGGGCCATCAGCACCACCGACCTGGTCCAGAATTAAGGATGCAGCTCATCAGGAGACTCTACACGTGGGAGCCGGCCAGCTCCTGGTGCGAGAGCAGGATGCAGACAACTACCATGAAGGAGAGCTTCTGGGGCCTCAATGTCCTGGGACCAGCTCCACCTACCACAGGCTCTCCCTTCTCTCCCCACCACAGGGTCCGGGCCTGCCTCCAGTAAGCATGAGAAGAGGCAGGGAGCAGCCGAGGCCCTCTCCTCCAGGGGTCCCAGCTGGCCCCACGGCCTGCATTGCACACAGGGCCAGGCCATATGTGCCCAGTGCAGCTCCATCCTGCCCCAGCCTTCACTCACCTCGAGCCAGCAAATCTGGGCTTCCCTCGGTCTCCTGACTCTCTTTTCTCCTGAATGCTTTTTCTCAAAGTGAGATATTTACTATCACGATGAGGTCATCAATGATTAAGAGAATGCTGTTGTTACGATGTGAGTGCCCTTTACCCAGAGAAGGCAAACGCTCCAGTTTTGTTTTCTAACGTCCTTCAATGTCCAGGCATTCTGTTGACTTTTGTCGCTGTCAGTTGTCACTGTCAATATGTTCAGGACACAGTGAATATCATGTCATTTTCTTGTGTTATACTTAACAGCTTAAAGCCTTTAATTTATTAAAATTCTTAACTGTACACACCTCTTGTTTAAAATACAAGGTAGTACGGCATAAATAGATCTTTATATAACTTCCAGTCCCGTCACTAGATTTTACTTATACTTACTATCTGTTTATTTAGAAAAGACTCTGGTGGTACTAGAATACAATAAAATGACATTTATTAATGCAATAAATATTTCTATACCACACTTTTACAGAAAAATCTTAAGGAATCAAGATATTCATACATCTTACTTAAAACAGCAATAAGAACACTACACAAGTCTCAAAACAGAAATACAGAAATTGAAAACACAATACACTACCAGAAACTCCAAAGAGGTGGGCATTCCTAAGGCTTTAGGAATTGGTTAAAATTTCACCCATCTTAAATCACCTTAATATTTCCACCTTATAACCATTTTGACCACTTAAATCTAATGAACACTTTCAAGACATCTAACATGATAGAGTCTGTAACAATATCCTTAAACACGGAAGAAAGAGAATACAGCAAAGCTAGGGAACGTAATCCTCAATACTATTAGACAACAGAGGCTCAGTACCCCCGGTCGGCTGGACCACAACCTTGTGCAGCAACTAACTTCGAACAACAAATCAGCCAGTTACTGCGCCAGCCTGTTATGTGATCTGTCCTCAACCTAACGGCTTCCTCAACAAACAGCCAGCTTCTTCACCAAGTGCTGTGAGCAGAGCAAATCTGTTAGATAAAGAGGGAAACTGCAGATCATGATCAGACTCGAAATACTTAACGAAAAACTAATGATAGCAACACACTCCCCATAATCTTGATTGTGTTCCTTCCCTGCCACCCATCTTCCATCTTCAACTTTGGGGGGCGGGAAACAACCCAGCAACAACAACCGAGAAAGCCAGGGAAGAAGGATAAATGGAGGCAGAGAAAAGTCTACAAAGATTTATACCCAACTGAGGCAGTCCAAAGTTGTGCTATTATTTATCACTCCATCCTCACTTCGAAGGCCCGGTCTCCGAGCACAGCACACCAGACCCGATGTCCACAACAGGCCGCAGGCACAAGGTGGCAGGTACAGGACGCAGAATCGCCTCCAGGACCCGCAGGCCCCCACTGCCCAGCTCCCTAACTACCACAACCAGCTTCTGTAATGTCAAGAAATGCTGTTATGTTAAATTGGTAGAAATTCATACCCTTCTGACATTGAGATTTTTTTAGTCAGGAACTTCCATATCCCCTATTTAGGAATCAAAAATACCTGTGAAAGAATTCACCACCTATGTTCCAACAATAACCAGAGGTGATTACCTAACAAACATATTTATGAAAAAAAATCTATTTTTAAATATATGTATACAAGCACATTAAAAATGTATGTTTAGGGGCTTCCCTGGTGGCGCAGTGGTTGAGAGTCCGCCTGCCGATGCAGGGGACACGAGTTCGTGCCCCAGTCTGGGAAGATCCCACATGCCGCAGAGCGGCTAGGTCCGTGAGCCATGGCTGCGAAGCCTGCGTGTCCGGAGCCTGTGCTTCGCAACGGAAGAGGCCACAACAGTAAGAGGCCCACGTACCGCAAAAAAAAAAAAAAAAAAAAATGTATGTTTAAAAATATGTTTTCCAAGTAACTAAATTTTCCATTTAGTTTGACTCTAGAAATGACTCAAGTAAAGCTATAGGTTCCTCTAAAATATGCAATTCAATGTTCAATTTACATTTTGACAATAACTGAAAAGCTTTTCATTATTAAGCATATTAACAAGAGAATTAGAAATGTTAAGCTAAATTAATATTAAATATTCCTACAAATGCTACTGTACCACCGAAGGTAAGGAAAGTCACTTCATCTTTGATTCCTGAGCTGATTTTATAAGTGGGAGCCATCTGCCAGAAAAGACCATCCTCATTAGATGGGTGCTTCCAGGGACAGAAATCAGGCAGCAACAACAGCAGCTCCCAGAACCCCCTCACACCCCGCAAGCCTTGGAAGATGTGGGGTCACATTTCCTGTGGACCCACTAAATGAATAATAGAAAATACCATGCCTTATATTTTCATCTCTGACAACAGGGCTTCAGACCCGGCAGCTGGAACACTAAAAGCAGTGCATTGCTGATCCCCACACGTGCACAGGTGAAAGAGTTCCCTGAAAGCTCTCCCCACTCGCTGCAAACAATTGAGCAGACAGAAGAATTCCACAAATAGCAGAGCAGAAGTCAGATGACTGAATATATTACCAGCCTCCTTTGGGGACTACAATATCTCAACACTGAGTCACCCATGCTACACGGGTTGCAAAAAACCCTGCAAAACATACATCACACAATTACCACCTAACGGTTAAACGTGCTAGAATTAAACATACATTAAAGGAACAAGAAGCCGAATGTCTATACCAGTGCTTCATTGGTCCTAAACCTCTATCTAGAGGGCTGTCTCCATCTCTTTTCTACCTCTCACCCACAATGGAGTTTTCTCAAGCTTATTTTCTGAGCTTCTGATTGTGAGAAACAATAGGCAACTTGAATGTGCTTTTTCAAAATACACTCCTACCCCTTTTTCCTTTCCCTTTCCCTAGTGGAGAATGATGGATCTGTGTTATCTCCGCAAAGCACTGGATGGGATACATCCACATGAGGCTGCGAGGAAGTGCGGCCGACCGACCATCTAACAAGAACACAAGTTAAGAGGGCAGGGCTAAGGGGCAACGTTGGCCTGGATGCAAATTACTCTCCAGCACTCGGGCTGTGTGACCTTTGGCAAGTTATGTGACAGCTCTGCGCCCCCACTTCCTGAACTGTGAAAGAGGAATGACAACAAGAGCGCCTCCCTCACTGTCTTACAGTGAGAACCAGACAGGAGTATATAGCAAGGGCACCTTATTAGCAGGGCCCCAGGTTTTGAGTGGGCACTCAGTAAAGGTTACCTGTTTTGACTTCATCCATTACCATTCTTACTTTTTGAAAATTAAAAGACAAGAAAGAATCCTGCAATTTAGGAACTGTTAAATTCTGGGCCGATGACTAAAAAATCTGGAGACTGCTTACAGATCTTAAGATAAGTATCAACTGTCCAGGTACAGGCTTGCCCTGAGGCAAGGGTTTGGGAGACACAGGCGTACAGAATTTGCAGGACTGGATCTATTCAAACCTATTCATCCTTTTTACAAACCAAACAACCAGACTGAGAGCCTTCTAACGACCTGCAAACATATGTTTTATCAGATTCCAACCAGGAAGACGTTCTCAGACTCACCATTCCCTCTGATAGTTATGATTTGTTTCCCCACCCATTGGTCAAGGTTAATTTTTTCCCTGAAGTTTTGCTCAGAGGCACAACTTAATCCCCTTTGGTCTTCATCTCCTCCTGGAAAATGAAGGTAACCTCTACTTCACAGGATTGTGGCAAGAAGGAAGGAATGGAGCACACCTCAAAAAGCCCCTAATAGGCTGTTGGCACTCAGTGACAGCTGCTCTTATCATTTCAGTTGTTCTATTGCTGCTCTCCCAATACAGACATTTTAGTCAAGAGCCAGAATGAGTTACGTCTAGAAAAACTGACAACCACAGCAGAATACCTGTGAAAGGCTGTGCAAGGGAGTTTTCCACCCTTTAGAAACCTACAGTGGTAAGGCCCAGGGTACGTTAGCCTTAAAGGCAGCAACAAGGCACAGACAATCCACAGAAATCAGAGGTCACTGACTGCCTGTCACCTTCATCCAACTATACGTTGCCACCTGGACCACACATAACATGATTTCAGGGGAAATAAAAACAAAACTAATGATAAATATTCATACCTTCATTAAACGAAATCTATTTAATAATAAGCTAATCAGTCAAGGGAACATTTAACAACCTTTTTGTTATAAACATTACAATCCTATTTTCAGGGGGGAAAAAAACCCAAATCAAAGCAGAATTATCTAGCTTATGTAATTAAAATTAACACATTAAAATAAAAGATCTTTAGTATGAAAGCAAACTGAAAATTAAGGTGAACACATCCCTTTCCACCCTTCCCCCACCAAAACAAATCATCACCCACTGTGTGTTCCCCCTTTAATCACAAGTTTGCAATGGATGGTTTATACTATAAAAGGAAACTGCCAAAGCTGAGACACTCAAAACTCAACAAATAACTGAACAAACAAATGAAACAACGGTTAAATGAGGCAAGGATGCAAAAACAGGATCTAAAAAGCCCAAAATGAGAGTTAACCTGGCCATGAGGAACTCCATCAGGAACTCTTAACAGTTCACAATTGGCTGCCTAAAAAAACATAAATTCTGACAGGATTAACATGCTAACTTCAATTCTCCATGCACCTACCAACTGACACCCAAAGTAAAAACTGTTCTTTCTTTCAGATCCTTTAAGTATTAATAACTATTTAATTACTGCTAATAATGTCTACCTATAAGTAGCTCTCATCTCTTACTTTCTTAAAATTAAGATTCTATGTCCAAAAGCCTCAAAAGCAGGTAAGTCAAACACTGCCATAGGTTCCCTGCTTATTTAATTCTTCTCTAGAAATTTCCAACTAGAGAAACAACTGAAAAGTGTCCTAGAGTCAATGTTTCCACAATTGCATTATATCATCATAGCCACTGGAAGCCAGAAATGTGGTCACTGATGAACATTTCATAGGATAAACACATAAAATCTTTACCCTAACAGCCAAGAGTATTATGATTTAACTGCAGACCATGTAGTCGTTTAATTTCAGATACCTTCATAGCACACCTTTAAGATTTCCACTTTTTCATAATCACCCTCGCCTCAGTTTTGTAACAGCTAGGAAAACTACATACGTTTCTAAAATATCCACAAAAGTCACATTCTCACCTCTGTTTCAAAATTAGTGTCTAGAATCAATAAAGTATGTGTTTTCTTTATACTGTCTGAATTGAGGGCCTGTGACACTAAAACCATATTGTACGGCTTTTCCAGACATTACTTTCAACAGACTTTAAAGAGTAATATGACATAATATTCTTTCTACAGTTAACAATTCATAAACCCTTCTACAAGCCTGTAAAAAACAAAAAAGGAAATAAACACAAATGCCAAAAGCTTTTTTGTTTAGAAAACAAGGCATAGAGGTAAAATTAGCCTGCAATACGAAAGTGTATAAAAAAACTGAGTAAGGGGGGGGTTGTTCTGTTTCCCTTAGTTTTCGTTATTAGTATGTAAACATAGTCTGATTATTTCATAGGGGGAGAGATCCTGATTCGCTGCTCATTTTATGATTTACTGCAATAAAAGACCAACACCTTAAAGCAACTGACTTATTTTCTCCCTCCTATTCTCTTAATTTAAAATTGATAGAGCATGTAATAACATAAATTGCCAAACAAAACTATAAACACAAAACATTGAAAAGCTAACAATTTCTTAAATAGCCGTTTTGCTATAAAAATAGTGAAGCATTAATTATGCATTTAAATAATTTCAATCATGACATAATAATGGTCAAAATATCAAATAAGGACACACTGTGCATTTCAGAAAACTAATCTTCTAGAAAAATTGTTTAAAGAGCCCCCCTTTGTTTTGGTACCCAACATCCTAATGACTGCTTAAAAGCATCCCTTTTAAACTCAATTCAATACAAACAATTTTTCCTAAGAAATCCAAGCTGTCAACTTATGGGTCACATTTCAACCTGATGTGATTTGAAACAGCTAAGGTACTGAATCCTTAAATATAGGGTGTGTAACGAAAGCACTGTTCATAGGTCCTTGCTTCTGAGGCTTCCAAAGCTTTAATAAGATACAACTAAAGATAAAGCCAACCAAGGAGCACTGCCCCTTTATGCGCTCACACAGCAGCCCAAGTTCCCCTCTGATCTTCACATTTTAGGTTTCTAGTAAAACGCACCTCTAACACTGAGCAAAGGTCATGTAAATTATATTTAACCAATGAAGGGTTAAAATCAGAGCTAAACTATCTAAAAAATATTAAATTCATAATTGGTAAGCTCTTTTCTAACCTCTGCTTCAGTATCCTGACATCTAAAACTCCTCTGTTAAGACTGAAATTCCCTGGAGGAAGAAGGCTCAGATCCAGTCTGAGAGCACACAATGGAATCACAGCTGACGATGCACATCTTTTTCTAGATGTCTCCATATGCTTGAGAGGTTTTTTTTCCCCCTAGCAGGCATTAGGGGACTTGCTACTCACTGCCACCAAGAATCTGAGAACATTCTCAAGGATTATTGTAGAGAAGGAGTAAAATAATGTGTTGCTCTTGAGCATACAAAAGACACATGTTAGAGTGGCCTTCAGTAGCTAAATTAACTAATGACGGGGCGGTTTTGAATGTTGTCAAATTTTGAACGTTGTTTAATTTATAGTACTCCCTACTTCTAGCAGCTAAATGTTTATCTTCACAGTTTTTACTATTTTATCACTAAAATAACACCTCAAGGGCTAGAGCAAAATGCAATTAATTTTTGTCTATATGGACACTTACAATTATACTGGATGGGAATTCATGGTAAATACTGTTCCCTAAAACTATAGACCCCTCAATTCTTTCTTAGTAACCCAGTATTATTAAAAGCTCAAGAAACCAGTATACATAAGTATCATGCACATAAAATGCCTCAAAAAAACAAAACAAATCCCTCCCAAGATTAAATTCAGGGGATACTCATCACAAAATGAACAGATGTATTCTCACGCTAATATTATTCATTCTTTGAACTCCCAAAGATTCTACAAATTCCAGTTGGAAAAAGGAGCCTTGCTGCTGTCAATGTGCACTAACCTCCCCAACAAAGAACAGGAGCACGCACAAACACACGCACACGCGCGCGCGCGCACACACACACACACACACACACACACACACACACACACATCGCAGCAGCAGCTGCTGTCTTTTTAAAACACTGCTATTCCTGCAGAGCAACCTGTGATCTTTACAGAGAACCGAAGACCTATCCTCCCTATTCTGAAAAGTCAAGAGTTGAGGAAGTCACTAGACTGTAGCCAACAAACAGTGTAAAATAACCAAAGATGTCTCCTAACCTTGCAAAAACCAAAAAAGTACCCACACACTGTACCATTCAGTTGTGTTTAAGCAAACTAAAATAATTTATTTTGAAGAATCTTTTGTGTGGGAGTAATCTGACAAACTACATTTTACTCTCTTTCTGTAGACAAATATTCTTTGACCAGCTTGTTCCTTAAATACCAACGCTTTAGGTTTCAAACAGTGATGCTTTGGTTCCTAACTTCATTTTGTTTACTTAAGAAAGAGCAAAAAAACAGAAAACATAAAATGCATACCATAAACCACAACTTTTTTTTTAAATGTCATCCCAAACACCGAACTTCCAAGTGTACTTTGGAAACTGGCGCTCTAGTTAATCAGGGAACCAGTAAAGCCATTACAAACAATGATGCTTTACACTCCCAATAATCAACTGACGTGAGTTTTTCCCGATGCCTTCGTTTTCAGAGAACCCTTTCAAATTTCATTGTCCCCACGCTGGAGTAGCTGAGTGAAACTGAGATAGAGATAAACAGATAACTCCTATGATCCTCAGCACGTAAACCGAGCGCTGAGGTCCAGAACGCGATCACTACAATATATGCCATTTTAGAAACGGGCCTCGGACAGTTACTGCCACATCTTAAGTGCCTTTTAGACTTCGTCGTGCCTAAGACAACGTCTCTGGTGGTACCAGAGATACACAATATCTCGTGCAAACTACGTTGCCTCCCCCGGTCAGAGCCCCCGTAAGTGACGCTACCCCACAGATCTAGGAGCCGGTGACCAGGGATGTGCAAGAGTGGAGAGCTCTTGGCGTCTCCATGACTCCCCCGCCCCGCGCGCAACTCCTCTCTAACTGGTCCGGAAGAAGCCCCGCCCCCTCCCTTCCTCCAGCCCCCGCGATTGGCTTATCGACACCCGGCAGGTCAGTTCCCTGCCTTCGATTGGCTCACTGTCCCATCACTCACACGCAGCGAGATTCGGGTCGGTGGGAGGGGAAGGCGTTGGAGGAGGTGGAGTGGGAGTGGGATTAGAGGACGAGGTGGCGGAGGAGGGCGTTCAGGCTCGGTCCCCGGTTTAGGAAAGTTTCCCCTACCAGTGACAGACCCGGACGGCGCTAGGCCCGGTCCACCTCCGGGCCGGTGCAGGGCGCTCGGATCCCCGATTCCCGCCCCTCGGTCCCGCAGGCCCCGGAAACCACTAGGGGGAGGGGGAAGAGGGAGGGACCAGTTAACCAGGGACCGACCCACCCCCGATCTCGGAAGAGGCGCCTCCGGGACTCCCCGGAGGGGCGGGGGGCGGGGGGCGGGGAGCTCCTGCGCGCAGCGAAGACCCTGACCCCCTCCCCCAGCAGCCCCCGGAGGCCCGAGAAAGAAGTGTCCCCGGGCCCGGGGCGTGACCGTCGCGAGCCGGCCGGGAGGGCCCCTCCCGCTTCCCGCCTGGGGGCCCTGAGGGCCTGTCCCTTCAGGGGCGGGGAGATGGGGGAGAGAAAAGGGGGCGCTGGCGAGCCAACCCGGAACCTCCCGGACCGCCTCCCGCCCCCAGCCCCGGCCCCTGCGCGCCTCCTGCACACACGCCCGCACCCAGAAAGTTAAGTCAGGGGCGAGCCGGGCTCGGCGCCGCCGCGGTCCGGCCCCCGGCTCCCCGCCCCCACCGCGGCCCGGCCTGCTCGGCCCGAGCGCGCCGCCCGCCCCGCCCGCCCCAGCTCCTTCCCGTCCGCCCGCGGCGCCCGGCGCCCCTCGCCCCCAACCCCCGGCGCTGACACGGGCCCGGCCCGGCTGCCGGGCCGCGGATCCCCTCCTCCCGGCGTCTCACCCAGCTGGCCGCCCCTGACACGGCGCTTCACCTTCACACACCCCCGAGCACTTCCCAAGTCCTGCCTCTCCTCGCCCGGCTCCCACCCTGCGCAGCAGTCGCTCCGCGTTTCCATGAAAGAATGCACCTTCGGCTTCACCTTTCCGTCCCTGCCTCGCGTCCCCCGAGGGCGCAGAAGACGCGCTCCTCGCCGACCCGCACCGGGCAGGGCGGCGGGCGTCTCGCTCCTCGGGCGGGGGCCGCGCCCGCGCCCCCGGCCTCCCCGCCGCGCCTCGGCTCTCACCTCTCGCCGGCGCCGCGGGCTGCAGCCTCCGCCCGCCTCGCGCTCCGGGACTCGTCTCCCGAGCTCTGGCAAAGCGCTGGAGCGCCTCCTTTCTCTCCCAGGGACTCCGCGTCTCCCTGCCGCTTCCCGCCCTCCCCACCCCCCCAAGCCCCAACTCCCCAGCCTCGCGGCGCCTCCGGGATGCAACTCGCGTTTTCCGCGCACCGGGGCAGCGGCCGCCGCACACAAAACAGCCCTCTCGGCGGCGCGCGGCTCTGCCCGGCTCGGCGCAGGAAGGGCAGACGCGGCCGGGGGTGGGGACGCGGCGCCCCCCGCCCGCCGCCCGCCTCCCGCCCGCCCTCGCGGCCCCCAGGGAAGGCGCGGTTACCGGCTCGGGTCGGTCACGCCGTCAGGTGCCGGCTGCCGTCGGCGCTGACCTTCGCCGCCGAAGCTGTGGCTGAGGCTGCGGCCGCCATGTTCCCGTGTTAATAACTGCTGCCTGGTTGTTTATTTCAATGGAGATCCTCCCCCAACTCCCTCCTCCTCCTCCTCCTCCTCCGCGTCTCCGCACTTGCCGAGAGAGACACAGACCGCGCAGAGCTCGCGATTAGGGGAGGGGGCTCGGAAGCCAGGCAGTCCCTCCCCCCTCCTCCCTGGCCGTGGCCGCAGCCAAGTCCTGTCACTGGGGAAAGGACGGAGCGGAAACTTGCGTCCCGCGCCCCCGGGGAGGGGGCAAAGGTGGACGGAGGGTTCTCCGGGGAGCAGACCCTGGCCGCGGGGTCCGCAGCATCTCCGTCGGCGGAGTCCTCTAAGAAGGCGACCTGGGGAGAGGTGAAGAGTGAGGAGAGAAAGGAGAGGGGACAAAATGGGTGACTGTGGTAGAGGGAGGGTGACCTATGGGTGACTGGAAGTGAAGGGAGAGTAAACAGATGACTCCATGGGAGGGCAAAGGGCAGTGCCAAAAAGAACGAGTGGATGGGACAGGCCGGGGCTGCAGAGTGGAGGCAGTGGGATCTTGGGGCTGCAGACGGCGGGGCAGATGCCCCCGCACGAAGATCGGAGAGAGCCCAGTGCCAGGTTCGCCCCGGGAGGAACCTCCTGCCCGCACTCCGCCCGGGCCCCTCGGCCAGCAGCCTGCACCCCTAGGGCGCACCTCGCACGCCCGCGTCTGCTGCTGCGCCCTGGAGGCGCCCGTCGTCCATCAATTCAACCTCGGCCCCTAAGACGATAGGCTTCTCCAGTTGCAGCCGCATCTGAAGAGGGGATGGAGTGGCGCGACCGTGCGAGGCGAGCTTAAAAGGGTGCCACCCAGCAATTGCATGATAAAGCAAAAGGACACAGAGTGTAATAAAGCCTGACCTGGTTGAGCATTCTTGTCACGACATGAGTCACAAAAGTTTTTTAGTGGAAAGTCCACTTTCTAGACAGAAAGTGATGTTGGGGGATGCAGGAGAGTTGCACTGAAAATCAGAAGAGAAGCCTCATAAAGGTTACTTGGATCAGTTTTATGCTTTGGAAAAGCAAGTTCTTCACAACCCAGATACATTTCGTCCGAAGAAATCAGCAACATTTGTCCAACAAATTTCCCTATTTTTGGTCTTAAAATGAGAAAGGTCACTTGCCATAGACAATAAAAGTGTTTACTGAACACTTACTATGTGTCTGGCACTGTGCTAAGTGATTTATACATTTTGATTATTAAGCCTTACAAAGTAATTACCATTTTTAGCCTTCACAAAAAAATGAAGCTTAAAGAAGTAAAGTAATTTGCCTAGGGTCATACAGCTGGGAAGCTGGAGAAGATTTGAGCCCAGTTCTGGCAGACTCCAGAGCCCACACTTTTAATGGTGTCTTCAACATCAAGTTTGTGGGAGTAACACCAATTTTCTTTCGGGAAAGAAAAAAAAAACGTGTGTATGCGTGACTATGGATAGAAAATGTCTGGAAGGCTATAACAAATTGTTAGCACTGGGGAGTATGCGTGGGTGTGTAATGGAGTAGTACTTCCACTTTTATTTCGTACACTATAGTGTTTAAAATGTTTGCACTCACCATGTATTAATTTAATAAATTTTTGTAGATTATTTTAATTACATGGCATAACAGAATAAGGTTTCCTGAAAACCCGAAGCTCTCCAAAAAACTGGGGAAGAAATGGGAAATGGAGGGTTTTTTAATGACCTGTTTTCTTCCCCAAATCCTCATCCATAGTATTCCTACAATGAGGTAGTAGTCGCCTGAGGTCTGTCACATTGCTGGACTCCAATTTCCTTTCCTGTCATCACCCCCAACTCTGAGTTGTGATAAAGAAAAGACTCTCCTTCTGGCTTTCTACTCCTCTTTTGGCAGAAGTCCAGAGTTCATCAATACTCTGCAACAGTAGATTTCACACCTTCAAAAACCACCCATGATATCTGTGCAAATTAATGACTCCCATTGCATTTCCATGTTACTCAATAAAACTTACTCAAGATACATGACTGTGTCTATAGAAATAAAACAAACAAAAAAATCTGACAGCTTAGCATAATGAGTTGCCTCCAGCTGCTAATCGGTTGCCTCAGGCCTTGAGGAATCCTATAACTTCTGCTCTCTTCTACAGCCTCTGGTCTCCCTCAACACTTCATGTTGTAGTTATAACAATATTCTGTCTTGCACTGGAGTTGTTTATATATTGTCTTTCTCTTTCACTAGATCGTAAGCTATTCAGGACCCGGAACCATGTCTTGTTCTTGTTTTTACATGCTATAGCTCCTAACAAGATCTCATATAATGTTTGCTGTTTATGTGAATCTGTAAAATGTAAACAACAGTATCCAATCGGTCTTCATGTCCGTTTCCCCAACTCACCCTCCAATACCTTGCTCTTAAAACGTATTTATAAAAAATGTTTTCAGTATTTTGAAGGAATTTAGATTTCTGTAAGACCTCAGAATAATTGTTTAGGAAAACCAGCTGTAAGTATTGGTGAATTATCATGTGACAATGTAACATGAAAAGGAAGAAAAGTAAGTAAGTTGGCTTAATTATTCAGTCAAAGAAAAAATAAACAAAAGCAAAGATATAGGAACTGGATATATTACCAACAGAGAACAACCCAATAAGGAAAAAATGTGGGTGCAAATCGTAAAGGGGAAGGAAATTATTGAAATTTAGTAGAAGCAGAAACAACACACCATGGATGGATGAGGCAAGTAGACAAAAACCAAAAAGAAATGTCAGCCAAATCACAAATGCAACTTAAAGTAGTAAAGAAAATAATTTATATAGTTAATAACACACCTAAGAAAATCAGGACAATGTGAATACTATAGGACAAGAAATTCTATTTTGTCTGCCTTCTCTTCCTCATTCAACTTCAAGTTACTTTCTTCATATATAAACTATATAAAAATGGAAGATTCAATATGTTTTTTTATTATTACTACTAGCATGCTTCATGATATAATGAGAGGTAACACAGTGTGGTAAGAAGAGCTAGAAAAGATAGGCAAACATATGAACTGCGCTTTGCTACTTAATATGTGACTAAATATCTGTTTGCTCATCCGTATAATTGTTGCAAGACTCAAACAAAATGGTATAAATAAATGTGCTTTGTTAACTCTTAAGTTCTTTATACTAATGGAATATTATTATGTTGATTAGATCCACGCATAGCACAGTTATCTCTATTTCGGTGTTCAAGTTACAAAAACAAAAAAAATTATCGTTCATTCTATTAAAAATGTAATCACTGGATGGGGGGAATCAGTTAAGACATTTCTTTGACAATTTGATTATTGAAAAAAACAACTGTTTGACCAAATGCTTCATTCTTATTGTCTGCTCTCTCCAAATCCCTTAAATATTATAGCTACCATAAATGTGTCTGATACAGGTCAAGCGTACTACATATATTTTTATTTCTAATCAAAGTAGGCATTATATGTATTATTATTCTCATTTTACATATGAAAAAAATGAGGTTCAGAGAAGTTAATTTATGCAAGATCATAGAGCTGCCTTTGCAGCATGGCTAACAGATTGTGCTAAAATTCTTTTCTTCATCACTGAAAATCTCTACTACTCTAAGCAACACATTGTCTTCATCCTTATTTCCTTAGGACCTATAACAACTCCTAGAACACAATGCAAGCTCAATAAATGATTGTGAAATGAATAAATCAATGAATGAGGGGTTCCATTCAAACCACACTACACACTGTCACAAGATTAATATTCCCACTTGTATTTCTTTCCCACTTGAAAACTCTTAATAATCCTTAATTGCCTACAGAATGCAATTCAAATCCTTTACCTTATATTCAAGACCATCTTCAGTAGGACCCTAACTGCTTTTTCTAGCAGTAACAGCAACAAAATACTTAATACACCCTCACTCATTCCAGGGTGTCCTGGAAACAAACTGACATGAATTTCAATCTTGGCTCTTACTAACTGTGTGAACTTCAGCAAGTTATTTAGCCTCTCTGCAAATTCTATCCTGTGCAACAAGGTAAGAAAATGAAAAGGAAAGAAGTAAAACCATCTTTATTCATTGATGATGTGAGTGTATACATAAAAAATTCAAAAGAGCCTATAAACTATTAAAATGAATGTAAGATACAAGGTCAACAGTCAGAAATTGTATTTCTATATACTAGGAAGAAACAACTGGAAAATGACATTTTTTAAAATAAAAACATCAAATACTTAGGAATATATTTAACCAAATTACTATTGGCATTTTTTTTAATGGAATAAAAGAGAAGTTCCTGGGCTTCCCTCGTGGCGCAGTGGTTAAGAATCTGCCTGCCAATGCAGGGGACACAGGTTCGAGTCCTGGTCTGGGAAGATACCACATGCTGTGGAGCAACTAAGCCCGCACACCACAACTACTGAGCCTGCGCTCTAGAGCCCGCAAGCCACAACTACTGAGCCCGTGTGCCACAACTACTGAGCCTGCGCGCCTAGAGTCCGTGCTCCACAACAAGAGAAGCCATGGCAATGAGAGGCCCACACACTGCAACGAAGAGTAGCCCCTACTCGCCGCAACTAGAGAAAGCCTGCGCGCAGCAACGAAGACCCAATGCAGCCAAAAAAAATAAAATAAATAATAAATAAATTTAAAAAACAAAGTTTATAAAAAAAAAGAGAAGTTCCTCAATAAAATGAACTGTACGCACAAAAAGCCTATAACAAATGTCATACTCAATGGTGAACCATTTACACCTGCTCCTAGAGATTGGGAAAGAGAATTGGAAATAGAATGTCCACCGTTACCATCTGCATTCAATATTGTACAGTAGATTCTAGTCAATGCGATGAAACAAAAAATGATATAACTATCACTAAGGAAGAAATAAAACTGTCATTATTTGCAGATGGCATGAACGTTTATGTAGAAAATCCAAAAGAAGCAACAAATGATTAGAATTAAATTTTAGAAGATCTCTGGAATGGAAGGTTAATATACAAAATACAGTTGTATTTTTATATATTAGAAACAGAAAATGAAAACTTGAAATGTAAATTGAAAAGCTTTTTGGCAAAATCCATTAAAGCTGAGCATTTCTGCTTTATGACCCAATAATTCCACCCCTAAGTATATACCCAATAGAATTCATTGACTGAAGAACGAATAAATTACAGTGTTTTTGCTCAATGGAATACTATATTGAAATTTAAATGAACACACTATAGCTCCATGCAATAAAGTGGATAAATCATATAAAAATAATCTTGAGTAAAAGGAGCTGGATGTAAAAGAATACTACTGTATAATGTCATTACATAAGATGGAAGATGGATAAGACTAATCTATAGTGATAGATACCAGGACAGTCGTTACCTTTTTTGGAGTAGGTGGTGCCTGGGAGAGCACATGAGGGAGATTTGGAGATGTTGAGAATATCCTATTCCTAATCTGAGTGGAGGTTACTTGGACGTGTTCATATCATGAAACATTGTGTGCACAGCTCATTCAAGGTATAAACATGACCTGTGTACCTACCTATATATATTAGACTTCAATTAAAAAGGTGTTATTGTTGTATGCATTTACTGATGGTTCCCTAACTCAACTGCTAGTGCCTTAAAGACAGGGACCATATTTTAGATTTCTTAATATCCCACACAGATTTTAGCACTTCAACTTCCTAAAATGTTACTTTACTTAGCATAAGTAGGTACAGGCGCCAATAAAGTTTATTTAGTTTTAGTAAAAGTATAAATAATAGTAAAACAACATGTATATATACACATATATATACAAATATAATCAATTTAAAAAGTGTTGACAGGGGACTTGGTGGTCCAGCAGTTAAGAATCCGCCTTCCAATGCAGGGGACGCGGGTTTGATCCCTGGTCAGGGAACTAAGGTCGCATATGCTGCGGGGCAACTAAGCCCACTTGCTGCCACCACTGAGCCTGCGTGCTCTGGAGCCCAAGGGCCACAACTAGAGAGAAGCCCGCATGCCACAACGAATGGCTCGCGCGCTGCAACTAAAACCCGACACAGCCAAATAAATAAATAATTTTTTTTAATTAATGTGTTTATAAAAAAAAAGTATTGACATGTTTCTACAATTCTCCTTTCTCTTATGTTTACCTTGACTAACTCGAAAATAAAGATGTCTATTAAAAATAGAAACTAATAAAAATTAAACGTACTCTAATAAGAGTCGGTCAGCTGTTGATCTCATCTCACTTAACATAAAGGTTCATGCAGGTAGGCTGAGAGGAGTCTTAGAATAAGAAGTAGGTTCTAGATCAGAATCTAAGCCCATAAACAGCGTGACTTAAGCACTTGGTTAGTTGGTTTGGTTGGTGGCATCTTTGTATTGTGGCGAAATATATATAACCTAAAAGTTGCCATTTTAACCTTCTTTTTTTTGCTGTACGCGGGCCTCTCACTGTTGTGGCCTCTCCCGTTGCGGAGCACGGGCTCCGGACGCGCAGGCCCAGCGGCCATGGCTCACGGGCCCAGCCGCTCCGCTGATCTTCCCGGACCAGGGCACGAACCCGTGTCCCCTGCATCGGCAGGCGGACTTTCAACCACTGTGCCACCAGGGAAACCCATTTTGACCATTTTTAAGTGTACAATTCGGTGGCATTAAGTACATGCACATTGCTGTGCAACCACTATCCATCTCCAGAATGTTCTCATGAAAGTGTTCTGGACGTGTTATCAAGGACTCAGTTTCCTACTTGAGGACTTTTTAAGATCCCATGCAGTTTGGAAATACTGTATCAGGGAGCTAAAGCTCACTCAGAGGAAAAAAGATGCCTTTGGTTAAAATGCAAGATTTTTATAAAATCCTGGGTATGAAGGGGAATGACTGTGTTCAATTTTAGCTAGGACAGAAAAAATATCTTCGTGAAAAAGAGTGCATCTGAATAACAGCTCTTCTTCCTTAGGAGAACCATCTTCTTGCTTCTTTTGAAATAGGCTTCTATAAATGTGGACCACTTGACAAATAGTCCTACTCACCACAGAGCCCTCATTCTAACATTTCTTGGGCTTTAAAATATAAAACTCTGTTTTTATTCAAAACATTTACAGGGTCAGTGTTATATTTTAATTAGTCTATTATTTATGAATGTCAGTTTTTGACATCCTTGATGAAATGCCTAGGTTCCTGGCTTGTTTTATTTTGTTTTTAGGTTTTCCCCAAGATGATTATGACGTTTCAGACACACAACTACCTGAAAGATTGCAGTTGTTCTCTTGCCTCATCCTCTTAACCCTTTTAGATGATTAATGTCCTAGTTCTTACACTGAGTGGCAGGCATGTGGATATTTATTGTTCTTTATATCTGTCATACATGTTAGAAATATTATTTTGTGTATAGTCAGTATTTAATAAAAACAAAAAAATTCCTTCTATGATATAAATTTTACTTAAGCACATTCTTTTGTTACAAAATAAGAAAAGCTCGTACTTAGATCCTGTATTTCTTTTAGACTAAGTTTTAAAATAAACTACCAATACTGGATACTTTCTAATGCACTCAATCCCTGATTTATACATGGCCAACGAACCACCTAAGACTGGCATGGTTTTTACTTGACTGGAACTCTCTTCTCTTTTTGCCTCTGCCTAGAGGTTTTCCAACTCATGTTTCCTCCTCCCTCTCTCTACTATGAGCTGCATAGACAGCTTTTTCTTTCCCCTGCGTACTAGTGGTTTCATTTACAACATCACCATTTCCTCGTATCTGAGCCCTCTGCCTCTCAAGAGTTTTGCTGTTTGTTTGAACCCCTGCTGCCATCCCTAAGATAAAACACCAAACACAGTTGAGTTTGAAGACTCTTCTGCACTGTAACCACATAACCCCAAGGTTCACCATTTGAATCTAGACACGCTTAACAGAGTCCCTTTCCAAATGCAGCAGATTAAGTTCTAGTTTTCCACAGAAACACACACATGATGGTTATGTTCTGTTACTACTATGGTGCTATTCTGGATTTCACAGGTTTTATCAGGGCAGCTCTGAGAATCTAAACCCCTTGCAAAACCTTGTTTCCATAGAAAAATATGTTCTGCCTCACAACCAATCAGTGAACAACTAAACTTTTGAAATAAATCCATGAGGACTGCCTGTACTTTTCATCTGAGACTTCAAAGCCTTTCACAAAAACATCATTTTAAAAAAAAAAGCCATTTTGCCATAGCTAATAGTTATTAAAGGACTTATGTTCACAACTAAGAAGTGTGTGCTAACAACCCTTGGACACGAAATGCTGGAGATAATGTACAAATTATTACCGGGGGTACTGGATATGCTTCTTTCCATTTATTAATTCAACACAAAGTTACTGAGTTCCGATTCTGTGCAAAGCATTATTCTCAGTACTGGAGACCAAGTACTGAACAAGACAGGGAACAGCCTTACCTTAATGGAATTTACAAGTGATGTGCCTCATACTGGCACTTAATAAATACCTGTTGAATGAATTATTGAATGTGGCTAAGAAAACCATTCGAATATGATAAATATTTGTTTTATAAAAATTAAGTGAAATCAGTGAATGGAGGGGTTGCAGAATGCAGAATGTAAATTAGACAGGAATTTGTTCCAGCAGTCAAGGTTAAAATATTTCCTTATTATAACAAAGCAATACTGGGTAGGAGTGTTGGGTGATCACAACCAGAGGCTAGTACCTCTACCATCCACATGGCCTGCACTCTGCAGAGCACTGGTTAGAAGACAAGGGCCACCCCACCACTACCTCTATACCTTTCTGCAAATTATGACTCTGAGACCAAAGTATATTTTATCTACAAGTAAAAACTGAGACTCAGTCTCAGTTTATGGTGGCATGTTAACAATGAACCCAATTTCACCAAATGGAACAGAGGGTTTAGTCTAGAATAATGGGGTTGCATTTTAAATCCCATCTTCATAGATATTTGTAATATACTTCTTCTTTATGATATCACGTATGATTGCAATCCCCCAACAGGAAATATTGAGACAGAGAGAGAGAGATTTCAAGGAATTGGCTCATGCAATTATGGGTGCTGGCAAATCCAAAATTTGCAGGGCAGGCCAGCCAGCTGGAAACTCCAGCAGGAGTTGACGTCTCAGACTTGGGTCTGAAGGCAGCCTGGAGACAGCTCCTTCCTTCGTGGGAAGCTCAGTCTTTTCTCTTAATGCCTTCAACTGATTAGATGTGGACCACCTACATTATGGACAGTAATCTGCTTTACTCAAAGTCTACTGATTTAAATGTTAATCACATCTAAAAAAATACTTTCACAGCAACATCTAGACTGGTGTTTGGCCAGACAGTTGGGCATAATAGCCTAGACCACTTGACACATAAAATTAAGCATCACAGTTCCCTGCTTATCAACTTGATATTCATATACATCTCCATAAACCATAATTTCCAAATAAAGACTATAACAAAGTCATACTTCTGCCTAACATGATACAACTATCCTGTGTACAGCTGAAAGCACACTAACCCTTTCCCTAAGAAGAAGATCCAAAATCCTCGGGTGATATTCACTCTTCTTCTTGATATCCTGTAACTTTATGATGTAAAGTTAACAATACTTAAATACTATGATATACGGTTAATATATTTATGTTATATGATAAGGGGATAAGGGAGGGAAGAAAACAAAGGTAGACAGATAGATACACACATACAGACAGACACACATGCATACTTATATACATATACATATAAGCATATTCATAATAAAAAAAGCAGAAACACATAACAATTACAGTCCTCATTTCTGTAACTGGTCACATGGTCATAGCTGGTATTGATAACTACATCCAGCCAAGCAACTTGGCTGGTTGTGGTTCTTTTTTTCTTTCTTTTTTTTTTAATTGAGGTATAGTTGATATACAATATTATAGGTTTCAGGTATACCACATAGTGATACACAATTTTCAAAGGTTATACTCCATTTCTAGTTATCATAAAATATTGGCTATATTCCCTGTGCTGTACAATATATCCTTGTAGCTTATTTATTTTATACATAGTAGTCTGTACGTCTTCATCCTCTTCCCCCATCTTGCCTCTCCCCACTGGTAACCACTAGTTTTTTCTAAAAATAGGGGACGCTTCAAGAATTTGAGCATCATCCTTGTGCAGGGGCCATGCTAATCTCTGTATTATTCCAATTTTAGTATATGTGCTGCTGAAGCGAGTACTGGTTGCAGTTCTTTACCCAGTAGAGTGACCCCAACCTTCATTCATGAAGCATCTGGGCCATTAATAGACCTGCCTGAATTAGATTGTTGTAGTTTTCCATTGACTTTAATCCAGGGCATGTCACTAAGACAAGCCCTAAGGGATCTCGTGAATTCTAGACGTACCCTGCCTTACCGCCATTGTTTGTAGCAATCTAATTTCCTCTTGGTAATCAGAATCAATCACCCCAGCCAGTACAGTAACCTCCTTCTTTGCCTGTTAACTCAGAGGCATGGGAAGCCCAATGTGGCCAGGTGGCAGTCTTAACTTCCAGTTCATGGAATCACTGCTGTGTCCCTGGTGGATGCACTCCTCCCTTTGAAACTAAGACCTCTAGACCAGCAGGACATAAGGTCACAGGGACAGGAAGCAAAATTTTTGCCAGTGGATCACTAGAGGTAGTAGTGAGTGGTGCCCCTCCCATTTCTACTCCTCGATTCTTGGACCTGGACCCATGAGTCCTGGCTATGAGAGAAACAGCACCACATACTGGATGCCAATTTAGAGCATACACCACCTCCTGGAAAACTTTGCCACAGCACAGCAAGGTATTGCCACCTAGCTGTTTCTATAATTTTGTCTTCAAAAGGCTACTGATTTAAATGTTAATCACATCTAAAACAATACTTTCACAGCAACATCTAGACTGGTATTTGGCCAGACAGTTGGGCATAATAGCCTAGACCACTTGACACATAAAATAGCTTTCTACTATTCTATCAAACTAACTGCTTTGGGATGGTTGGAGAACACAAAAATCTAAGAGGGTAGACCACTGCCCCAATTCATTTGCCATGAAGTGAGTTCCTTGATCAGAAGCAATGCTGTGTGTAATACCATGATGGTGGATAGGACACCCTGTTCTGTGGCTACCAGTCCACCTCTTTCCCCAGAGACTCTTGTCATCAACCAATGGTCTCATGAACAATGTAGTCATGGTGGCAACATAGACTTCCATTGACCAAGGCTGACCTGGCTGTGGCCACCACTGAGTGCCCAATCAGCCAGCAGCAGAGACTAACACTGAGTCCCCCAAATGGCACCATTCCCAGGGGATCAGTCAGCTCTCTGGTGGCAGGCTGATTACATTGGATTACTTCCATCATGGGAGGGCAGCGTTTTGTTTTTAATGGAATTGACACTCTGGATAGGGATGTGCTTTCCCTGCATGCCGAACTTCTGTCAAAACTACCATCATCCGTGCTTTGTGACCACCTAGAAGGGTGGGACAGGGAGGGAGGGAGGGAGACGCAAGAGGGAGGGGATATGGGGATATATGTATACGTATAGCTAATTCACTTTGTTATACAGCAGAAACTAACACAACATTGTAAAGCAATTATACTCCAATAAAGATGTTAAGAAAAAAAATTCACCAAAACAAAACAAAAAAAAGTACCATCATGGACTACTTTGCTAAGGAACACTATCTCTTTGCAATATTTTGTAAAAGAATATGCATAGCACTGAAACAGCAGTTACGACCGTCTCACTCAACTTTCTTTTGTGACCAAAAATCTACGACTCTTAACAATGTAGTAGTTTTAATAATCTAAAATGAAAAAAAGTCTTACTCATAAATGACTACTGATGATAAACATACTATCAGCAATGAGGTACATCTGTAGTACTAAATTGAGTGCTATATGCAGTATGCTTTCCATCAGTGTATATAATGGGTTGTCAGTGCCAAGCTGAGAAGTTTTGGATCCCCGCAGGAATAATTTCAAGATTTCTTTATAGCATGGTGGAATTCTGTAGGATTTTATAAAGAAAAAGATACCCAGATTTTTTACTGAGCAAATTCTCCCAGTGCATTTGGCTTGATTTCACTGTTGGCTTTCCCTTGATTTTTACTAGGTTTTTCATATGCTAAATTTTAAGTAGGGACATTTTTGCAATTCTTTAAGAAGTTTTATTTTCAGTCTGCTCCCTCCTAAAATAATGTTTTTTAAATGAACCAAAATGATATATTTTATATAGCATATTTTAAACAAATAGTAAACAAATTTTTGGTAATAGCATGTATTTTCCAGTACTGTGCTATTATACATACTACTCTGTTTTCTTTAAATTTGTTGGGGTTTTTTTTTCTTCCCTTTAATATACCATTAACTTGTGATATTCTTAAATACACCTGAACTCTATTTTGGAATGCTTATGCTGTCTTCATGAGACATTCTTTTGCTTTATTTTTCCTGCTCTTTTCCCTTCCCTACAAATTGTTTCTATTCTACTCTTTGTCCCATTGGACCTTTCTCGTATATTTTTATTGCTTATTTACTTTTAATCTAACTCTGTAACTATCTTTTCCTCCAATTCTGAATGATTTAAGCAAAATCTATCAAGATGAGTTTTTCTCTTTTACACCAATGTTTAACCAGTCTTTATTTGTCATTTCAAGGTACCCTCAAATTTGACCTCAATTTCAAACCACTTTCCACTTGCTATTGATACAACTGTGGTGTTCATCTACATTTCACTTATACTTCTAATTAAACAAGAATTATTATATTTTTTAACTTGGTTTAGATATAATGCAATAAAATACATTCTATTAACATGCGTGAGATTCGATTTCAACATGTTCCTTGTTCAGAGGAAGCCTGTGCACGTCTCTGTCACAGCACAGATGGCACTTCATATTTACTGGAGTACTTTTCTTCCTACTACTAGATTGTAAGCCGCTTGAAAACAAGGAGACTTTGTAAATCTCTAGTGTCTGGCACAGTGTAGGTTTTTAATGAATGAAGAACAAATGAATAAACAAATGAATGAGAACTGTTAGCTGTTTAATTTCAGTGGTCTTTTCCAAAACAATACTTCCCCTGCCAGCACCAAATGACACCAAATAAAATTTCTTTCGCGAAGGTCAAATCTTTTCATTTCCCAACTGGACTTATTTTACAACAAAAATATCCTTAGAAAAACACACTCGTTTTAACCTATTCACCCAAGGCAGAAGTTGTCAACCCTGGCTGAAGAAGAAAATCACATACCCATCCCAGTAAAAATAAATTAGGAGCCCCCAGGTGATTCTCAAGTGCAGGCAAGGTTGAGAACGGCTAGGCTAAGATAGAAGTAACTGGTGGCAGGTTCTAAGGTGCAAGGAAAGCAGAAAAATAAGGTCCTAATGAGTTGTGGCAGAGTTCTTTGTTGGAGGCGGGGTTTGGGGGGCAGGGAGTTTGAGATGAGCCCAGCTCTTCCTTCAAGAGGCTGGGGGTGGCCGGAGAGAGAAGTATTTTTAAAACTATCTATTGTTTTGAAAAATTAAGAGGAAAGTTTATATGTCGTTTCTAAAGAGGCAAACTTTGAAGAGGAAAGAATTTAAAATTTAAATTTAAAAATGAGGTCAGAGAGTCCAACAATTGCTAATAAAAGGGCCCTTTGAGTTTCTTGGGCTTTTTACAAAAATACTCCCCAGGCTCGCAAATACCGCAAGCAGATTGGGTATACAGACGAAGAGAAAAGCATAAAGAAGAATAAATGTTGACATAACAGAACCTGAGAGAAGAAAAACTGTTTTAAAGAATTAGTCATCCCCCAATTTGTGTCTATACTATAATTGCAACAACATATAAACTATATGTGAATATGTTTTATTTTATTTATTTATCTATTTATTTATTTTGGCCACAGCGGCTTGCAGGATCTTAGTTCCCTGACCAGGGATTGAACCTGGGCCCACAGCAGTGAAAGCACCAAGTCCTAACCACTGGACTGCCAGGGAACTCCCAACTATATGTGAATATGGATTGAACAACAAGAGTGAAGATGTTAGACAACTGGCATGTTTAGGTGTACTGAACTTGAAGCCTGAGGTTCTAGTTCCCACTTTGCTACTAATATGCTGTGTTTCCTTAGGCAGGTATGTTCACTTCTCTGGGGCTCAATTTCCTTACCTGCAAAATGAGGGAGTTGAAAGCTTGAACTGAATCAGTGCTTCTTGCAAGGTTTCTCTAAAAGATTAGCCTGAAGCACCCAGTGTAAGTCCAAATCTTTTCGAAGTCTCCTGTTTTGCCTTAAAAGTTCACATACTGGGATGTGAATTATATCTCAGTAAAACAGTTTTTTTCAAAAAGTTCATGTACTTTTTACTCCTTACTCTTCTTGTGTTTTTTTTTCTTTTAAATACAGTTTAGCTTATATTGCATATAAAATTTTATATTCTGCTTTTTTTCACTAAGTATTAATTATATGGTTCACATTTTACATATGTCATTTAAAATGTTGTTACTTTCCTTCTTATAGCTTTCCAATATTCCATCCTATGGCCGTACTATAATGTATTAGCCATCTCCTAATTTGGGATGTTCATATTACAGCACAGTGTGTTTTTGCCAACACACTGCCTTAATCCCGTCTGCTTGGATCCGTGCAAAGGCTGAGATTTCTTCAGTTTCTAATTGAATCCTCTGAAGTGCAGAGATTGTAAAATGAAAAAAAATTTTTCTCGTATTGCTGCCATGTGTTAAGTGGTCTCTTGGTGACGTAAGTTGTAATTCATTCTTTCTTGAGACCTCACTGCCAAGAGGGGGGGAAGAAACTAACATTTACTGAATTCGGAGTCCTTTATAAAGGTTATTACAGGTCATCCACTCAGTGAGGTAATGACTATCCCACTTCATGTAATAATAAGCTGAGACTCAGAGGAACTGGGTGGCTGACTAACAATGTGCAGTACCTGGGTTTAAATGGCATCTGATCTCCCCCAGATCTGTCCCAGGCCATCCTGTTCAGCATACTTTGACCCCACTGCAGCAAGAGAGGGAGCGCATGGCCACCCCTGCCCTTCCCTCAGCTTGCTTTTTATTTTTTTAAATTGAAGTATAGTTGATGTTCAATGTTATATTTGTTTCAGGTGTACAACATAGTGATTTAATATGTTCATAGGTTATATTCCATTTAAAGTTATTACAAAATAACGGCTATATTCCTTGTGTTGCACAATATGTCCTTATTGCTTATTTATTTTATACATAGGAGTTTGTACCTCTTAATCCCCTCCCCCATCCCGCCCCTCCCCCTTCCTCTCCCCTCCTTGTAACCACTAGTTTGTTCTCTACATCTGTGAGTCTATTTCTGTTTTATCATATACATTCGTTTGTTTTATTTTTTAGATTCCACATATAAGTGATAGCATAGAGCATTTGTCATTCTCCGCCTGACTTATTTCACTGAGCACAGTACCCTCCAGGTCCATCTGCCTTGTCACATCCTTCAGCTTGCCCATTTGCCAATCTCTTTTCTTGCCAGTGCCATGGTTTCTCCTGCAACTAACATTTCATTGTTTGATGAGAGTTCTTTGACGTACAGTAGACAGTTTGTTTTTCAAAGGCTAAATAAATGAAGGATTATTTTAATGCTTAGAGCAAGGGTCAGTAAACTTTTTCTGTAAAAGGCCAGATAGTGACTATTCTAGACTTTGTGGAACATACGATCCCATACATATGAGATCATACATGGCAGTCCCAACTACTCAACCCTGCCTTTGTAGTGGAAGAGTAGTCACCCACCTTGCACAACAATGGATGTAGCTGTGTTCCAATGGAACGCTATTTAGGGGACTTCCCTGGTGGCGCAGTGGTTAAGAATCCGCCTGCCAATGCAGGGGACACAGGTTCGAGCCCTGGTCCGGGAAGATCCCACATGCCGCGGAGCAACTAAGCCCGTGTGCCACAACTACTGAGTCTGTACTCTAGAGCCCGCGAGCCACAGCTACTGAGCCCATGTGTCACAACTACTGAAGCCCACGTGCCTAGAGCCCGTGCTCCGCAACAAGAGAAGCCACCACAATGAGGAGCCTGTGGACCGCAGCAAAGAGTAGTCCCTGCTCGCCCCAACTACAGAAAGCCCACGCACAGTAACAAAGACCCAACACAGACAAAAATAAATAAATAAATTTATTTTTAAAAAAACACGTTATTTAGGGACACTGAAATTTGAATTTCACATAATGTTCGTTTCTCTCAAAATTATTCTTTTTGGGTTTTTTTCATCCATTTAAAAATGTACAAATCATTCCTAGCTCATGGGCAGTTTAAAAAAAAAAAAAGCCTTGTGGGCCCGTTTGCCAACCTCCCTCCCCCAATATGGGCCTGTTATTCATACATAAGGCTTGCTGTGGTCGCAGCGCTAGGAGGGAGAGTGATGGGTAGATGTGGGTCATGTCCACTTGCTCCATTAAGGCAATTCTTTTTCTAGCCGCTCACGCAGCATGCGGGATCTTAGTTCCCGGACCAGGGATCAAACCTGGGCCCCCGCAGTGAAAGCACCAAATTCTAACAACTGGACTGCCAGGAATTCCTAACTGGGTGGTGTCTTTTTTGGTTTGTTTGTTTTATAATAAACAATGGTTGGTAAGTGGTCTACGTGCTCATTTTATGTTATTTGATCGATTGTAAATATCTGGGAGAATTAGAATCAGGCCATAAATATATATATATATGTTTTATTTATTTATTTTTGGCTGCGTAGGGTCTTCGTTGCTGCCTGTGGGCTTTCTCTAGTTGCGGTGAGCGGGGTCTACTCTTCGTTGCAGTGCGCAGGCTTCTCATTGTGGTGGCTTCTCTTGTGTGGAGCACGGGCTCTAGGCACGTGGGCTCAGTAGTTGTGGCTCACGGGCTCTATAGCGCAAACTCAGTAGTTGTGGCACACGGGCTTAGTTGCTCCGCAGCATGTGGGATCTTCCAGGACCAGGGCTCGAACCCATGTCCCCTGCATTGGCAGGCGGGTTCTTAACCACTGCGCCTCCAGGGAAGTCCTGGGTGATATCTTTAACTCAGGAAACAATGGTGAGGTTGCATGGGGAGAGGTGGGGGAAGGGTGGAAAAATATGAGGAGTTAAACCCAATACCCTCCCCCAGGGCTGCGCCAGCCCTGGGGGCAGTCGCTCCACCGTAGCCAAGCTCTGGCCTGGTGATGCCTTCAGTCTAGGGGATTTGTGTGTCACTCCGACCTACAGCATTTCTCCAAGGACTGCCTGCTCCCTAGCCTAAATCTGGATCCACAACTCATCTGCTCTTCCAAGCAACAGGCCCAAGGCACAGTCAGAGGAAGGAATAAGAATGGATCTGAATTTTCCAGAATTATCTGGGCCACTGTCTCCATTTCCCTGAGCTCTTCAGGTATATTTTTCATGGAATAAATCCAGGCAGAGAAAAAAATTAGATACCAAGTACACAGCAAAACCTCTTCTCTGTCTGTAATTGGATAATTTGGGCTTTCTGAGCTGAAAAAAGAGATGACCTAATACTTCCTACTGGGAAATAACAGGTTTGGGAAATAGACAGGTACTTCTCATCTTATTGCAACTGATAAGCTGAACTAAGATGCTCTTAAAAATACCTAACATATGTCAGAGCAAGCCCAAGGTATAAATCATATAACACAATTTCGAGGACCAATAAAAGCATTCATACTAAAAGAAAACTAATCTCAGAAAAAAATCAATGGCTTTTAAACAGAACTGTAAGATTAACAGAGAAAGAGAAGATATTATGTTTTATTATGTATGATTTTTATAAGGTATTCATATAGTTACATGAAATCGTACTTGATAAACCAATTCAAATCGACTTAGTTATGGGCACTAGTAAATAAACTTAGAACTGGCTAACGTAAAGCTACAATACTCTGGGACTTTCCTGAGGGTCCAGTGGTTAAGACTCCGAGCTTTCACTGCAGGGGATCCCTGGTTGGGGAACTAAGATCCCGCATGCTGTGTGGCAAAAAATATATATATATAAAATAAAAACAATTTAAAAAAATTTTTAAAAAGCAACTATACTCCAATAAAAATAATTTTAAAAAAAAACTGTCTAAAAGGCCAGCAGATAATATGGTCTTACTTCAAGTTGATGATATGCAGTGTGAACTCTCCAAAACCCAGCGTGCTGGAAACTGGAAAGCTTCAGTGTGCAGCTCTTTTATCTACCCAGTTATTATTATTTGATACAAATTCCTGGAGGGCAGGTCCATGACTGTGCATGTGTTTGTCTTTTCATTTCTTGTGCCTAGTCATGTGCCTGGCATGTCATAAGCTCCCTAAATACAACTGGAATGAACGATGAATGAATATGGTCATGAGGATGAGACACTGCAAAATTCTAAATTGGTTTTTAAACCATTAAAGAAAGCCTAAATTACTTTCAGTGTGTCTTGTATTCTAATTATTTGACTATTGCTAATCTGATATCATGTCAAATGGAAAATTCTCAGTTAAATGTGATACTCTTATTTTCCCACCAAACTGAAAATAGAGCTTATTGGCATGTTATTAGATAGCAGATCCAGTGTTCATATTTTTATAGGTGGCCTTGAAAGTAATAAATACATTCAGTTTTCAGAGTTTAAGGCTCTAGAGCGCAGGCTCAGTAGTTGTGGCTCACGGGCTCAGTAGTTGTGGCTCGCGGGCTCTAGAGCACAGGCTCGGTAGCTGTGGCGCACGGGCTTAGTTGCTCCGCGGCATGTGGCATCTTCCCGGACCAGGGCTCAAACCCGTGTCCCCTGCATTGGCAGGTGGATTCTTAACCACTGTGCCACCAGGGAAGTCTTTTTTTATAGCTTTATTAGCGATATTGACATACAAGAAAACACATGTGATTAAAGTGTACAATTCAATAAGCTGTGACGTGTATAACCTTGAAACCACCTCCTCGATGAAGACTGAACAGATCTTTCACCTCCAAAAGTTTCCTTGTGCCCCTTGGTAATTCCTCCCTCAGCTTCCTCCCCAGCCACCGTCTTTCCTCCAGACAACCACTGATTTGCTTGCTGTCACGGTAGGTTAGTCCGTTTCCACCAGCAATTTTTCCCAGGACCCCAGTGGATTTTCCCTCGTATAAAATGGTATAGCATGGTCAGCCGCCCTTATCCGCAGGTCCTGCATCCATGCATACCTAGGGCTGACTGTACTTTTAATAATCTATAACTGAACTAAAATCCTTTTCACTCAATTTAAAAAAAAGAAAAAAGATTTGTTTCCCAACTGGAAGAAACAAGTAATAATGCCAGAGTGAGGTGGATGATACACAGGTCATTAGAAAGCACTCTTAACTGAGTAATGATTTTGCAAATTATTTTTCATATTCCAAAGCCTTATGCTAATTGGATTAAAGAGTCAAGAATCCAGGAAATTAAGTAAAAGAGGAGGTATGTTGATTTTAATAAATAGTTTTTTTTTTCTCCTGTCTCATCTGTCTGCTTATTTCTAATTAATAAATGGATTTTCAAAACCTGGCCAAAAATGGAGATCTCCAATGACAAATGTTCAAATAAATTGTATGTTTCTTTTAAAAAAAAACCAAAAAAACAGCTATATATTAGAGTTCTGTGTCAATAATAAAACAAAGTGAATTGTGGAAATGACATTAAAACACCACCTAAACTCTCTCTTATTAAAATACAAGTTTATTCTAACCTATTATGACCACATGTCAAAATTATGTTTGCATACAAGTAAAGACTGGGTGAGGATGCTAAATACTATAGCAGTTCAATTTTGGTGGTTTGTAGACTTTTGTGTATATTTTGCATTTTGTTTTTAATTAAATAAATATTTTTGTAACGAATGTGTAATAAATAATTTATTTCTATCCCTTTCCAATTTACATTATTCAGTTGAACTTGAAGGTATGCTTCCGTATTTTGCATGTTTTTGAAAGATGTGATATCTCAAATAAACTCAACACTTAATTTTATAAACAACACATTTTTCATTCTCTTGACATCACCAAATGAAAATGCTGTACATTGGAACATAAAACAAAAAGAGACCCAACTTAGTTGGAATTATAATACATGTAAGCACTAATGCTACTTATTGATTACCACAAAAGTGCTGCTTTTTGCTTACTGCAGCTCTTCCAGCTCTTTCTGCAAGAAGCAAAATACAGTATTTGTGAAAAGTGGTTGGGCTAAAATGTTTTCATGTGGTGAATGCCTATTCCACATTCTCATAAATCAAATCAATTCTTTTTCATCCAAATGAAGTATTAGTTATTTCGGCTATGTGTATTTCCATTCTTGAAAATGTTTAGATAATTTTAATACCCATAAATCTATGTAGACTACATGGCCTAATGTACATTTTATTCATTGACTTGCACGTGAATTTTAATTAAAATACGTTCCAAGTAGACTACTAGTTCCAACCACTGTTTATGTAGGTTTGAAAGATATAGCAGTGACCAACCTGATTTACTAAAATATTTTTATTCATATAGTTCTGATTTAAAAGATATAGATGTCTTCCCAAATTTATTCACAAATTTCAGCACATTTTTGAGCACTCTGAACATAGCACCAGACTAGAAATGAAGTTGTATTCAAAGGAAACAGTAAATGGCCAATGGGAGTGTGCCCTGAAGGTGAACACACACAGTTAGGGAGGAAGTAAACAGCAACCAGGGGTTGATAAACATGAGTGTAGATGGGCAGATGTATAAGTCCTGTATCAGTACTGCATTTACACCACTTGCTAATACTGATAATTGAAAGAATGCAGCAAGTCCAATTTTATCACTAGTTTCAAATTTGCTAACAATCTTCCTGACAGATGAGACCAAGGTAGATAGTTTTGATTTACAAATGAAATATTTCTGAGGATCTGGTACAATGGGAAGTACAGGATTTTGATTAAAGAAATAAAGAAGAGCAAATATGATGTATTTCTCTACAGGATTTTAGAAGACAGGGCCTTCATTCCAGACTGGCACCAGGCCAAGCAAAGTTCACACCTCTGAACTCAGAAAATCCTGGGACTCACTCATAAAAACAAAAGAAATGCTGGACTCTCAAGAGTTAAAATCATAATGTAAATTCTTTTGAACAATAATTTCAGATTTATATGTATTTGCATCTCCTGTAATGAGTTTAGATTTGGCAAATGTGCTTCAAACTAATAGGTACCCACAATTCAGTGTACTTTTTTTTCTTCTGAAATTAAATCCTGTGTTTTGGGTAAAGCTCCAAATTTTTAACAAAAACAGTTTCTTTTCAACAATTTCTTTGAGAGATTTATGTATTGCTTGGGAATTCTGCTGTTTATCTATTGATTACAAGCTATAATTCCATTAAGTAAACTGAGAAAGCATGTCACAAACTGATTTTAGCAACAGCTATATTTTTACATATCTGTCTTTTGTAAAAGCTGGACTGGGTATCTATATTTTACTTAGTAATATCTCAATTTCCTCAATAAGTCAGTAAATTGAATTTATAGTTTATTTTGTCTTTCCTCCCATCAAATTATATGAATAAGAAATACTGTGGTCTCATAACATAATTCTATTTCCAAGAGAAAGAACATACAAGTCTGTAAAATAATAATCAATAGTATTTTGTCAAAATATATTTATTGAGCACCTACAGTATGCTGGACACTGTGGAGGCGATAGAAACATATTTTGTCTCATGTCCTTGCTTCAAGAAGAGCATACTTTATTTTTATTTTTTTTAACATCTTTATTGGAGTATAATTGCTTTACAATGGTGTGTTAGTTTCTGCTTTATAACAAAGTGAATCAGTTATACATATACATATGTCCCCATATCTCTTCCCTCAGAGCATACTTTAAAGAGAAAGAGACACATAGTCTTTAGGTATGGGTCCATGTTTGGTTAAAACAAATAAAGACTGTGTTTTCTGATCTATATATCAAAAGTAGCTTTGGTGGATCCATATATGTCAACAGAGGGCCTCTGGATTTAGACATTTTCAAAATCGCAATGTTAAAAATGTTACGAGCCTCAAAAGCTTAGGATGTGAGTTGTGATGGGATGGCGTGTCCAATGTGGACAGGTAGGTGGAGGCCAGATCACAGCGGGTCTACATTCTTTAAGCAATGGACAGCTATTTCAGGATTTCAAAGCAGGGAGCAATTTTCCAGGCACATTGATAAGAATCTGAATTTAGGGACAGTGATTTGACTAGAGAGAGAGAGTCTGAGATGGAAAGGGAGCATAATTGTCAAAAGTCTGGATCAGTGACTGAATGTGACTGGTGATAAAAGGTTTCCAGGTTTCTGGCTTGGGTGATGAGATGGATGGAGTTTCCGGCCCCTAAAGAAAGAGGCTAGGAGGCTAGGAAGAGAAGCACATACCGAAGAGAAGATTATTCCCTTTGGGCTTTTTCTGTCTTTTTTTTTTTTGCCGCAAGGCTTATGGGATCTTAGTTCCCCGACCCAGGCTCTCAGCAGTGAAAGTGCAGAGTCCTAACCACTGGATGGCCAGGAAATTCATGGATATGTTGAATCCATAAACGGATATGTTGAGTTTGAAGCAATTTGGGGGACTTTTAAGACAAAAGGTCCGTTAGGCAGTCTTGTCCTTTGGAACTTCAGGGGAGAAATCTTTGCCAGGATTAAAGATTTCAGATTCATTAAATAAATGAGACTCATTAGCATATATGTTGTCATTAAAATCATAGGAGTGGATGAAATGGCACAGGGTACTCAGTAAATGTTTATGGGCCTAATGAATAAATGAATAAGAGGGGGGAGATGAAAAGAGAGAACTAAGAGGGAGAGTGAAGAGTTCCAAGATAACAGGGGGAGTGCCAGGATCAACTGTACCTACTCCATAAACTTCCCTAGAATTATCTTTGGCCATAGAAACACATAGCTATGTAGCTAAAAGAAGAATACCAAGAGAAGTAAAATGTGTATACAGTACATTAAGTTTTCTTTGATAAATGCATAATTGATTAATTGGGGATACCTAAACTAGGTATTTCAGAACTGGTACATTTTAGCAGATTATGAATCTACATTGTTGTGCAGCTCATGAATCCACATTACTGATGATGTGTTACCCCTTCAATTTGTTCTCAGAGGAAAAAAACATAACATGGGAATTGAGAGGTATCATTAACTGGTGGTTAAGAGCACAAGCTCTAGAGTAGCATCCTTTTTTTCATCATTGGCCCTACTAAGGACTTTTAAGACATATTTTTTGGAGTTTCCTGGCAATCCAGTGGTTAGGACTCGGCACTCTCACTCCCCTGGCCGGGGTTCAATCTCCGGTCAGGGAACTAAGATCCGCTAAGTGGCGTGGCCAAAAAGACATATTTTTCCTAACCGATCCCCTTCCTCTGTGAAATTTTAATACTATGGATTTACTATATGTCTATGTGCTGTGGCACTTTGGAGGGCCACATACTATGGTGATGTCTATTTTTTCACCCCGTGGGAACCAATTTTCACCCCCTTGAGAAGGCAGGCTACGGAGAGCCATACTACCTGGCTTCAAATCCTAGCCATACTGCTCATTAGCTGTGTGATCTTGTGCAAACCATTTAACCTCTGTGCCTCAGTTTTCTCTCTGTAAGATGGAAATAACAATAGTACTGTCCTCATAGAAATGCTGTGAAGATTAAAAAATTTATACATATAAAGTGCACAGCGAGCCTGTGGCACTGGAGAGAGAGGCACCCTCTCTCCAGCCCTATGATTTCTACATAGGCTGTTCTCTATGCCTGGAATACAATTTCCACCACCTATTCACCTAGTAACTCCTAATTATCCTTCAGACCCCAGCTCAAGCACCACTTCCTCAGGGAAGCCTTCTCTGATCTCCCTGATGAGATCAAACCCTTCAACACAGGCTCCATCCCATTCATTCATATGAACAGTTGACCAGTGTCTGTCTGTTCCAGTGGATCAAAAGCTCCATGAGGGCACCGTCTTTGTGTGTTTCTTCACCTTTGCATTACCTGCATGTAGCGTGGGTGTCCAATACCTATGAGGTGCTTAATAACTAGTCATTGAATGAGTAAATGAATTATTATGAGCCAAGGGAAAAAACAGAGAAGTGAAAAAACACGCAGCGTTCGAAAATTGGTAAAAAAATCTGGTTTGACTGAAGAATCTATCCTCAAATTTGTGCTCTGAGACCATAATGATGAACAAGGTGTACATAGGGGTATTTGGGGGGGCTATTAAATAATGTCTTTCTTTCCTCAACAGATAAAAAATCATATATTAGTGGATATAGGTTTCTCTATTTAAAAATTTTCTCTGATACGTGTTTCTTAAACTGTTAGAGTGTTTTTCCCCCCTGCTAATAAGAAGTAGTGAACAGCAAAATAAATAAATGTGCAGCAAATAATATTAGAAGAAAAAAGTTAATCATGGTTAAATGGACAGCATGGTCATTATGGACATGTGCTCAGAGATACTGCATTGTGCATACATATAACAGTTATATTTTTCATTAGTTAAGTTGTTCCTAATTGCTACGACTGCCGTTCTACTACAAAGATGTAGAAAGGGTTGGCCAGAATCAAACGCTCATAGGAAAAAATATAAGTTCATTAAAGCACCCAGATAGCTTGAAATAGTATAACTTTGCAACTGTGTAGATAAAACATCTGGGTGATTAGATGAATTTTTCATTTTTCACCTAACTGTGTTAGAGTTACATACACTTTCAATAGTCTGATATCACCATGGTAACTTTATATTTCATACACACACACACACACACACACACACTTTGCTTTTGCTACATCTGAATTATCTGAAAGTCATTTAGGACTTAAAAATCACAATTACAGGAATTCCCTGGTGATCCAGTGGTTAGGACTCCGTGCTTTCACTGCTGAGGGCCTGAGTTCGATCCCTGGTAGGGGAACTAAGATCCCACAAGCTGTGTGGCACAGCCAAAAAAAATTTTTTTTTGATAAAAATCATAATTACAACACTACTTTCTATTTGTTCAGAGAATTTCACTCTGTTTTCATATTGTTACCAGAGTTTCTGAGTTTTCCTGACTATTTTCTAATTCAGGATTTTTTGTTAAGAGTAATTTGTAATTCAAAACTCTCATTTGTTCCAGCATTTTTTTATCCATTGTATTTTCCTAAAGTATTCATTTTATTCTTTTTTCTTCCTCTCTTTTATTTAATCATTAAATTATCTTCTTTTATTTAGCTTTATACTAAAATAACCCAATACATTACACTGACCTCACCAAAGCTAGCCATATGTACAGCATTTACTTAATTGAACCTTTCTGGCTTGTCTTGTTCTATATTTAAGCCTCCATTATGCAATGCTATTTACTTGATTTATTGGATTTGGCTTGCATGTTTTATAAATTGTGACTGTTGGGAAAATTTTAAAGAGATTGACTTGGCCTGATTGGGGAGTTTCATAGTGAGGACTCATTGCCATTGAAGTTACATTCGTTTGAAAAAAATATCCATTTTAATAAGGACCTTGATCTAGGAGTAAATAACACAGGCTTCTAGAAGCTAGGACAAAGGGTTTGTTCCAGTTTTTTATTTTTTCCAATATTAGAATTTGTTTAAAATCTCCACTTAAGACTAAGCATATGAGATACCAAAAACCAGGATAAGGGGTTAGAAATTCTGTCACTGAGATGTTTCAGAATATCTGAGTAGAGGGCATTATGCACGTCCTAAATTTAAATAGTTTTTTACATTGCCCTCTTTCCATCCAGCAATTTGGGCTTCTACCTAAGTCCTTTTCTAAGGGCTTATACTCCTTTTCTAAGGCTACCTTTATGTAAAATAGGTAGCATAATCATTACCATGTTAACAAAGTTTAACAAGCATTACTCCTTAAATAATTTAATGTCCTTTAATATCCACTGATGAAAGGGACTAATTCAATATATAAAAAATACTGCTTTTGCCTTTACCTGTGGTTTGAATTCCTAATTTTGTATGGCTTTTGCTCTACTTAGTAGTACACGGGACGCTACAATATTATGTGCCAGGCAATGTGCTAAGTGCTAAGGAGTCAAAACTAAGGTAAACACAGTCCCTGCCCTTATGGAGCTCACAGACACATGATGAAGTAATGGTGACACGTACAAGGTGTGGTGGCGATATTCAGGAAGGCCGCTGGAAAGGAGGATCAGGGAAAACTGCAGAGAAGTGGTCACTCGAACTGACGGTTATAAGAAATTCGGATCTATTCCATCAGACTGATGGGGAAGGCATTCTGGGAGAGGAAACAGCACAAATGGAGATGTGATGCCTCATCATTCATTCAATCATTTAACAAATGATTTGAGCAAATTTACTTGCTGAGCAAGTTCTACGGGCTGTGAATGGAAGACAGGGCTCTGTATCCAGAAGTGTAATGAATGTTTAGTGGGGTGGAAGACCCAATCAGCAAATGACGGCAATACAGCACTGTAAGTATAATAATAGAGGGACTCACAAGGTCAAATGGAGCTCAGAGGAAGGGCTGCCAATCCAGATTCATCCCACAGCTTAACTGAAGCCATTGCTCCATGTGGAGACTCCTGCTGCCCTTCTCCAAGGTATAGCCTCCTCCATCCAGTCTGAGTTGATTCCATTCATTCTGACACTGTATTTGGTTGTCAGCATTACCTTTCGGAGTGCCTGCCCTATGCTATGTTACTCCCCAGCCCTGACTCTGTCTATCCCAGCTGCCCCTGGGGTCACATGTGTTGTGCTAAGGACCTCAGAATTAAGACAACATGTAAAGAGAGAAATCTTGCCAAAGACTCAATGATACAAGAGTGACAAAGAGACCGACTGGTTGTGGAGATACTTGTCTCCAAACCAGCAGCATTGTCTCATCTGGAAGCTTGTTAGAAATGCAACATCTCAGACCCTTTCTCAGACCCAACAATTTTAATGGAATCTCCAGTTGATTAATATTCCCATTAAAGTTGAGACCCACTGGTGTCGCTCACACCTTCAGGTACAGTTCCATTTAAGCCATTCTAAATGGATGGAGGTCTATTCCTAGGGCTGAACACAACATTTATCAACTTTCTTAGGTATCTTATTCCTTACTTGGATGTATACAGACATAAATCCCTCAAGCAACATATCTGAAACCTTATTTTCCCTTTTGTTCTAAACTCAATAGAGATGAAAACACATAGTCATCATTCTTTTTTTTTTTTTTTTTTGCCTTTTGGCCGCACAGCGTGTGGGATGTGGGATCTTAGTTCTCTGACCAGGGATCAAACCTGGGCCCTGGGCAGTGAGAGCACACAGTCCTAACCACTGGACCGCCAGGGAATTCCCTCATCATTCTTGTATATTAACCTTTCATGTATATATATTTTTTTTTTTTTTGCTGTACGCGGGCCTCTCACTGTTGTGGCCTCTCCCGCTGCGGAGCACAGGCTCCAGACGCACAGGCTCAGCGGCCATGGCTCACGGGCCCAGCCGCTCCGCGGCATGTGGGATCCTCCCGGACCGGGGCACGAACCCGTGTCCCCTGCATCGGCAGGCGGACTCCCAACCACTGCGCCACCAGGGAAGCCCCATATATATATATATATATATTTTTTAAGTGCTTCGTTTCCTTAGCTTATAATTAATTTGAAAAAGCCTTCATTTGCACAAAAAGGGAAATTTCCTGGGTTAGGGAATTTTGCTAACTTAGATAGCTCATGCCTCATTGTGAAATGCAGGGTCAAATTTTTCCTCTAAGTAGTATTTATTTTCTTGTAATACTGCTTTGTCAACAGCTATTGACTTCTGTTTTGCATAAAGTGTCCTGGAATGTTGCAGGCCTGACATACTAAGGCTTTTTCCTTTCCCTTGAAGTCTTTGATAACCACTATGACCAGTCACTTCTGTGGAATGATTCCATCTTGCCCTGTGGTAGGGAATGACTTGCCTTATACCTGTCTGAGCCACCACTATGTCTAGCATAGTGATACCAAGATGATCAGAGATAGGATTCCAATGACCCACATTTTATTATTTTGGAGTCCCCCCAGTAAAAGCAGTGGTATTGACTCAAGATGGGGCATTTATGGATGAGCATCTATATGTGGTACATTTTTACTAGTAAAATTTTTTTACTAGTAAAAACATAGTAAATGTAAAATTTTTAGGCTTTCCTCAAAGACTACTATTATAATAGTAGGCATAATACATTCTCCTCTTTATTCTGTACCTTAAAGGGATCACTATCTTTAGACAGCAATGATTTTCTGCATACTTGTATATATTTTTGTAACTTCTTCAAGGACATAAATACTCTGCCTCAGGCAAACTGCTCTGTTCATAGCTCCTTGGATCTGTCCTACTCATGCCCACTCTTACCTTTGGTTTACAGTTCCTCCTGCCTGGAGGGCTTTGCCCCATCCTCTCCATTTGTGTATGTGTTTGTGCTTCTTTCAAGGTTCAGTTCAAGTCTGAACACCTCCAAGAAATCCCTGTTCAGTTACCTGAACTCTTGGTAATTCATCCCTTTCCTGGTTTCCATACCTTCTTACTAGTTTAGCCCTTAGTCTGTGCTATTATTGTTTATTGTTTACTTCTTCAGGGCATCCCCTGTGTGGTGGAAAGGATGATGAGATAAGTCTACCTTAAGAGTCCCAGAAGCTCTTTATTTCCCACCAAAAAGTTTTTCTTTCATGGACAAGATTAAATTTCTTAAAACTAAGGGTTTTGAATTCTTTATCTTTAACATAAACTTCACAGTGCCAAGTTAATTACTCTAAAGCAAAGTTTTCATCATATTAGCTTCATATTCAAAAGGCTTCCTCAGCTTTTCATTACCAAAACTCCAAAGGCCAAAGGCAGGCCTGGCATTGAAGGCCATCACATCTGATCAAAGCTACTTTCTGGTGTCACCATTCACTAATTCCCCACACAAACTCCTGTTCCAGTTGATAAAATCTTTTTCCTGCTTACTAAATTAAAAATGGAGATATACTGCCTTTGCTTTTCCCTTTGCCAATGATGCTTTCCCTCTAACCCTCTGCTATGCAAATCCTCATCACTTCAAGATTCAGCTCAAGCCTAGGTCCCTTGGAAGTCTACCTCCTACAAGACCTTCTTGTGCTACTTATTCAGTGTCCAGTATGTAACAAAACTGTAAATTCCTGAAGGCAGAATCAATCTTATATTCCTTTACTGGACTTTGAGCCCCTTGAGGACAGGACTGGTATTCTAGCCATCTGTGAGTTTCCAATACCTAGTGCCATTCCTGGTAAACAGTAGGTGCTTAAAATAAATGTTTTAAATGAATGAATGAATGAACTCTTCTACAGGGATACAAGGCTCAATATGTAAGGCTATTTCTTTGAGTAGCCTTACATTGAAAGCAGGAGGAAATGCTACAAAAGTGCATCCTACAGCCTGAGACTTGGGGAAAGGGGTCATTGTTGTCAGGCAGCCAACCCTGGCTCCAGGGGGTCTTTATACTCTGGGTCATTTTTAGCAACACCATAGGATGTTAAGCAGCAATTGCTCCAGTTTACCATCCTTGGGGAGGCAGCTCTGCTCTGCCCTTTGCACCTGGCATAGTGCCTGGCATAGTATTAACACTGTAGTGGACACTTCATAAATATGAGAATTAAGGGCAAATATTGAATTATTAGCAAATGGTCAAGCAAGTTGCTCTTGAGATGCATAGTACTATGTATATTTTTACTGCTAAAAAATAATATACATCTTGACCTTGTGGTGGACATACTAATCTTAATGGGATAAAACTGCATAGAACTAAGTACACACAAACACACACACACACAGCAATTTTTCTTTCTTGGACATTTATTCCAGAGAAATGAGAACTTACATTCACACAAAAATCTGTCTATAAACAGATTTATAGTAGTTTTATTTTTAATATCCCTTGAGAGGAAGCAACCTAAATGTCTTTCAGCGGGTGAATAGTTAAACAAATTATGGTGTCTCCATACCATAGAATATCACTCAGCAAGACAAAGAAGCAAACTGTTGACACACAACAACTTGGATGGATCTCAATGGAACTATGCTTAGTGAAAACGCCCGTCTCAAAAGTTCACTTACTATATGATTCCATCTATACAACATTCTTGAAATGACAAAGTTATAGAGATAGAGAACAGATTAGCAGTTGCCAGGGTTTAGAAAGTGGGGTAGGAGGGGGATGGCCGGGGCTGTGAAATGGTAGCACGAAGGACGTGTGTTATGGAACTATGCTAACTATGCTGTATCTCAACTGGTGGTGCTCACAAAAATCTACACATGTGATAAAATTGTGTGGAACTAAGTATACACATACACACACACACACACACACACACACACACACACAGGAGTGCACGTAAAACTGAATAAGTTTGCCGGATTGCATCAATGTTAATTTCCTGGGTGTGACATTGTACTATAATTATGTAAGAAGTTACCATGGAATGAAACTGGGCAACGGGTATGTGGACTTTCTTACAATTATATGAGAATTTACAATTCTCTCGAAATAAAAAGTCTTAAAAAAACAGTAATTTCTCTGAATCTGGGGCTGTTTTCAGAATTAATAAGACAAAATATGCAATGCAGATCTTTAAAAAGCCTTCTTTATGTGTGTAAATCTTTAATATTATTTTTAGTTCTGAAGGGGAACCTCAGCATCAGGTTTTATAATTCAAAATTACACCAACTGATGTACCTAACCTCGATTCTACCTTTTCCATTTGGAGTTTAGGGCTTTATTCATTTCTGTCACTTATTAGTGTTCACTAGTTTTGCTAGCAACTTCAGTAAATGTTTCTACTACTTAAGAGATTTTGTGTGAGACAGTGAATGCTGTATTATGTATGGGTGCTCTCTATAAATACTGTTTAAAATTAGATGGCAAAGACTTTTAATTCACATCCTGCCAACTGTTTTACCACATTTTTTTTCCCCTTGCCTGTTGGCCTGCTATGTTATCCTCTATAATGAGTGAGTTACAGTAATTGTAGCTGGAAACATCATCATGCAAGGGGGGAAAAAAAAGCTCAAAACCTGCCTTATTTTTAAATCAGTAAAGCTTCTGTCATTTTTTGGCCAAGTTACAGCTTCACAGCAAAGTCAAAGAACCAGTAGAGCAAATGCCACGTGGGGAAAGGCTCCGTTGAAGCATAAATTAACTGTATTTCATTTTCCCTTAATAAAGAATTTCAGTTTTTCCACAGTTAACTGTATAATCAATTTGCTCCCCTGCTGGTTTGCTAACTTGCTGTTGGCTTTACTTCAATAATATTGAGCCCAGGCTGGAATGAGTGAAGGAGGAGGAGCTGATTTCGCTGAGAATATGCCTCGGTGATAGAATATAGATTTGCCTTCTGGAATTCTGCTGGGCCTTTTATCCTTAAAGAGCCTAAACATATTGCCCCGAGACCCCACACTCCTCTGGTCACCCAGCTCTCTGTTATAATGCCTGGTATATTCATAGAGCTTCTTTAATCATGCTTTGGTGACTGGATGATATTACAGTTTTAAACCCTTCTTAGTCTTCTGCAGCCTTGGGCTTCCTAAGCCCCTTAGTACCTCTGGAAGACGTTTTGTTTTATTATTAAAAAAAAAAAATCTATTAAGGGGACTTCCCTGGTGGTCCAGTGGTTAAGAATCTGCCTTCCAATGCAGGGGACGTGGGTTCGATCCCTGATCCAGGAACTATGATCCCACATGCCTCTGGGCAACTAAGCTCATGCGCTGCAACTACTGAGCCCGCATGAGCGAGCCACAACTACAGAGCCCACGCGCTCTGAAGCCTGCACGCCACAGCTAACAAGAAGCCCGCATGCTGCAACGAATGATCCACCATGCCGCACCAAAGATCCCGCGTGCCGCAACTAAGACCCGACGCAGCCAAAAATAAATAAATAAATAAATAATTTAAAAAATCATCTACACAAGAACTGAGAGTTCTAAGTAAGAAAGTATTTCAAGTCAAGCTGCTTCCATGAGTAATGCAAGGTAACTTTATATCAACTGCTGCTGTGCAACCAGGACTTTAATTGTAAAATGATCCTACTGGAAGGGCTGGAGAAAGCACAGAAAAAATACATTCTATCCTAACTGCTGATTTTGTTCTTCCTGCCCTTCCCATGCCTAGAAATTATACCCTATACTATGGGTTTGTTCACTAACACACTTGTAATTCCACATTTTTTTTCCAGCTCTCTGGATTACAAGACACAAGTTAAACATACAAGATAAACAAATATTATCTTTAGTCACAGAATCACCAGACAAAAAGCTCTTCAGAGCAAGCCATCTCCACCCTCTGCAGGGCTATGTCTGCTCTTCATTCCTAAAGCAGCTCTTCAATTTGAGGACAGTACACTTGGTAGAACTGGGGGAAGCTGTTAGGCACCAAAGTCAAACCATTGACCCCTCCTCTATCAGCCTAAAATTTCATTTGTCCCCCGAATAGCTTCATAGTTACATAAACTCCTAAGGTGCCTTCCAGAAGGCTGTGGAAGAGTGTAGGGTTACAAGGACTTCTTGGTATTCTTGGTTGAGAAACACACAAAGAGCCTCCCGTTCTCAACTTTGGTTATTTCCTTTGTTATCCTTATGGTTTTAGCTTTTAGTGTATAGCGTTGAAGTATATTTCTCATGGTTCTCATTCCTGGCTCATCATTACATAGTGGGTTGGGATGAGGTTTTGCTTTTGTTCTCTTCCCCAAATCTACTGTAAATCTCAGTTTTTTTTCTTCTCCTGCTTTTCCCCAGAGAGTACCCAGGAAGTATTCTAATTAACTGAACTAGTTTTCTCTATTTCACTCAGTTTTTCCATCTGAAGGGAGGGTCCATTTAAATTGACTTTTTTCCTGAAAGAAATAGTTCTTTTTCTGCATTACGTGAGAACGGTAAAAAGAAGTTAAAGGATAAGGAAATATGCCATTTAACATGAACTTTGCCCCTCGGGAATCTCTAAGGTTTGATGTACACCCTAAAACTATGCCTAAAAGGCAAGAAAGCGTTCATTACGGTCCTGTCATCGGAACATAAATCTGAGGCTGATAAGCAATGCTGGGCTTCCTGAAACTTTCTCAGTGAACTGACCAAATCAAAAATTGAGCTTAATTGGCTTGACATCAGGGCAATAGTGGAAATTCAAACGTACTAGAGTGACAATTCATCTCTGTTTGACAGAATCCACAGGAAAATTAATATAAAGATAATTATGATTGATTGAATCTCCCTTTGGCAATTTTTGAGAATTGTTTTTTGAGAAAAATTGTAATTGAGAATGGCATATTTATTTAAGGAAAGCAACCTAACACAGTGTCACTGAAGCAGGATGTTCTGGTCAAAGCCTCTCCTGCCATTTCTCCTCAAGATCTAGACCAGATTAGGGGTATGGTCAGTCTCATCAAGGCTCAGAACAGCTGGACTGGGCCAAAAAGCACTTTGAAGACAGTCGTTTGACTGCTTTGGGACAAGCCATGACAAGTCTAGGCAATAATTTGAAAGAAACTTCCAAAAAGATCATGTTCCAAGCTCCCAATTTAGAAAGCAGTAGGAATCGTGACCAAATAATGGTGGCCACACCCACTGTGCCCATTCAGAGAACCGTCCAAGAGCTCCATGGTGTGACTCACTGCACATCCACAGAGAAGATGTTCTGCAAATGTTTTCTTCGAGACTGAAGTTTTTTATCTTCTCCTCCCCGCTTGAGAGTGAATCTAAATTCCCACTTTCCCTTTTCTTTTCAGCATTTGCTGAGACGGTCACTGTTTCTTTGGTCTTTGGTCTATGAATTCACCATTACTGATCTTTAATCAACTTTCATATTCTCATTCTCAACTAATTTCTTGGTAAAGAGAATCTGCACGGGCATATCTGTTATTTCTAATAGATATTTTTCTTCGAGTTTATAGAGGCTGTGATAAAAAGGGATAAAATGGAGACTAATGCTCTTTTTCTCTCCTCTGGCCCTTAAGGAAATGAGAGGACTGAGGGATCATTCATGAAAGCAAAGGAAGTTTTATTGGTCTTTGTAGGGCAGGTAGCTATGAATACCTTGCTTCCATGAGAAAGCTGATAGTCTCTGGATAAGTATGCTTGAAGGCAAGAAATTCCTCTCTTTAGCATGGCCACGCAGAAAACACACACACACACACACACACACACACCCCATAAACAAATCAAAACAGAAGATCAGAGTGAAGAAAGTGAAGGCAAAATTGAAAGAGGTAAGAAGACTAAAGTTAAAATTCAGTGTATGACACCCCAGGTTGTTGTTTTTCTTTTCTGCCCTGTGATTAGAAGCATTCAGTGTAACAACTGGCCAAGACGGGGATCAGAATAACAGCTAAGAAAGAAATTGCAAGAAAAAGTATAAAAAGTTTTTGAAGTAAGAGAAAAACTACTTTTTCTCTTCTTCCTTTGATATTAAACTCACACAATGTCTCTCTCTCTCTCACACACATACACACACACACACACACACACACATCACTTATATAACTTAGAAAAAAAAAATGTTCCTTGTTTCCACCTATACATGCTTTTGAGGGATGTATAGAATACAATATACTTAACTACTGTTGGATACAATAAAGGAAATTTATCAGACAAGGTTACCTGGCATTTTTAAGTTAAAAATTAGAGAAATTTGGATTTCCCAAATGAGTCAACTTATACATGAAGTGGAAACTGAAAATTTACTAGTGCCGTGGCATTTATCAAAAATCTCACCTCTACCCAAATAACTGTCAGAGGAAACAAGATGAAACTGAAGCATCTGCTTCCCATTTATTCATTTATTAATTATTTAACAAATATTTGTTATACACCTGCTAAAGCACTGGGTACCATGAGGGACTGTATCAGTTAGGGTCCCAAGAGTAAACAGATGGCACATTCAAATTAGGATAATCCAAAGGGAGTTTATTTACAAAAGGGATTTGTTGCAAAGGTTTGGATAAGGAGGAACTGTGCAGGAACCCAAGGCCAGCACCAACACAGCTGTCACCACCCCTGGGTTCTGAAGGGACCAGAAGAGGAGAGAGCAAAGGAAGCAGCCGGAGATAGACTTGCGAGGAGCAGAGGACCTCATAGGGAAGGAGCCAGGGGACCCAATATCCCGCTCTCACTCTCCCATCGCCCTCTGATCTCCACCTGGGGCTCCCCACCCCCTGAACCTGGAGGGCTCAGCGCCTGTGGACAGAGCCCTTACCCACGGGCCTCTGGGAGCCAGAGCAGAGGGGAGCAAAGGAGATCAGGAGGGGCAGATTCAGAGAAGCAGGTAAGAAAGCTTCTATCCTCACAGAGTTTACTTTCCTTTTAGAAAGTGGATATGTTCACATGTAACAATAAGAGCCTTGAGTGCTATTAGGCAAGGACAAACCAAGGGCAAATTTCCAGTTGGGGCAGTAGGAAATGCAGGGCAGTAGCAATGACAGTGAGCTAATGTGTTCTGAATGGCTGCAGTGCTTCTTCAAAAGTAGCATTTTAATAGCATTCCAGGCAGGATTGTAGAATAATACACACCTTTCTCATTTTTAGAGAACTTTCTCCTTATAGGATGCTAATATAAGAAGTTGGAATGGGGAGAACAGAACCATTATGTGAAACACATACCCTATTTTCAATTTTTTTTCTCACCACAGAAGCATATGAGGTTGCCTATGCTTCTGGACTCTCCAGCACAGGTCTTGTACATAAACTACATCTCACATACTTCTTAAAATAAAATTTCTCTTGTTTACAGTGCTACCTGTCCTTCAAGGCTGAATCTTCTCTTAGTTCTCCAACACTAATGTCTTCTTCTTCTAAGTCACCAGAGCACCTATATCCTTACTTTATTAGTTATTTGTTTATGTGTGTTTCTTCTGTCCTTTCATCTTGACGTTAAGTTGCTTAAAGGCTTATGGATTTTTAAATATTTCTTTAGATTTCTTTTCACAGTATCTATCACTCTGGGTAGTACAGGAAGGTTATTGAGTTTGATTATTTATATCTGATTGTCTGGATAGATAAACTGTCCCATTGAAATTAACACAACATTTATTCTTCAACCTGCTGGATCAAGATCCTCCGTATATGGGTCAATCATATGCCTTGTTGTGCCTGGTATAGTCTCAGTTTATGCCTGTATTATCTGACTAAGTATTAATAGCTCTCTCCCCTCACTTATCAATATACTCTGAAGAAAATATTTGTAATGCACATACCAGGTAAGGGCCTAGTATTTGTAATACACAAAGAACTCTTTTTCTTTAAAATTTAAGTATACTTAATTTACAATGTTGTGTTAGTTTCAGGTGTACAGAAAAGTGATTCAGTTATACATATATATGTATCTATTCTTTTTCAGATTCTTTTCTATTACAGGTTATTACAAGATACTGAATATAGTTCCCTGTGCTATATAGTAGGACCTTGTTGTTTATCTACTTTATATAGAGTAGTGTGTATCTGTTAACCCCAAACTCCTAATTTATCCCTTCCCCCACCTTACAAAGAACTCCTACAACTCAAAAATAAAAACACAAATAACTCTATTTAAAAATGGGCAGGGCTTCCCTGGTGGTGCAGTGGTTGGGAGTCGGCCTGCCAATGCAGGGGTCACGGGTTCGTGCCCCGGTCCGGGAAGATCCCACATGCCGCGGAGCGGCTGGGTCCATGAGCCATGGCCACGGAGCCTGTGCTCCGCAACAGGAGAGGCCACAACAGTGAGAGGCCCGCGTACTGCAAAAAAAAAAAAAAAAAAATGGGCAAAGGACTTAAGCAGATTTTTCTCCAGAGAAGATATATAAATAGCCAATAAGCACATGAAGAGATGCTCAACATCACTAATCATTAGGGAAATGCAAACAAAACCACAGTGAGATATCATGCCACACTCATGAGGATAGCTAATAACAAGTGTTATTAAAATAACAAGTGTTGGTGAGGATGTAGAGAAATCGGTACCCTCATAAATGGTTGGTGGAAATGTAAAATTGTGCAGCCGCTGTGGAAAACAGTATGCTGGTTCCTCAAAAAATTAAACATGAATTCACTTATAACCCAGTCATTTCATTTCTAGGTGTATACTCAAGAGAAATAAAAAAGAGATATCCATACAAAAACTTGTACATGGATGTTCATAGCTGCATTATTCATAATAACTGAAAGGTGGAAACAACCCAAATGTCCATCAACTGATGAACGGATAAACAGATTTGGTACAACCCTAATATGGAAATCATTCAGCCATGAAAAGGAATGAAGTACCGATTCATGTACAACAGGGATGAACCTTGAAAATATTATACTCAGTAAAAGAAGCCAGATACAAAAGGCCAAATATTATGTGATTCCATCTATATGAACTGTCCAGAATAGGTAAATCCATAGAGACCAAAAATAAGTTAGTGGTTGCTAAGGCCTGGGGGAAAGATGGCCAAGGAGCCACTGCTTAGTTTGTATGGGGTCTCCTTTAGGGGAGATGAAAATGGTTTGGAACCATATAGAGGTGACGGTTGTACAATACTGAATATACTAAAAACCACTGAATTGTACACTTTAAAATAGTGAATTTTATGTTATGTGAATTAAATCTCAATTTCACAAATTGCAAAAAAATCTGTAACAGAACAAAATCCCAACGTGTCCTGGTTTGGATAGTTAATTATACGATCATTCTATCTATAGGGCAATTATTAGGGCATAAATGGAAAAAAGGAAAGATTACAGAGATTGCAAGGAGCTGGGAGCTGAAGGACTGAACAAAGATCTTTTTTCAAGACCCAGTTCTCAAAGAGATAGACAATTAACATTACAGGAAGAAAGCTCTGGTTTTGTGTTTTCAATCTGATATTATTCAGGATCACGGCCAGACTGAAATTCCAAAGATTTTCTTGAAGAGTAAAGGTTAATATTCCTTAGTACAGAAGTTCCCCTAGCTGACAAATTTTAACTTAGAACTTTCAGATGGACAAGCAAAACTGGATACCTACAGACGTAGTGTTAATTCAGCAGAGGTAGGAGCTTAAGAACTTCAGTGCACAGCCAAAGTGCTGCTGCTGAAACTTTTGTGTCAGGATCCCACCAGCACCCTAGTTTTCATGGCACATTTCAATGAGCCCAAAGCCAGAGTCAGTGGCAGTTGACAGCAAGGAAGATCCTATAGCTGCTAAAGGGGTTCCCTGTGCTCTTGGCAAACTCATCAAGGAGAAGAGTTGCCTCCTTCCCACATGTGCGGTGGAGATGAAACTAACCCATTTTACACAAAGATGACTGATAGAATGTGTATTAGCCTGACTCTAAAGCTTAAAAGATGAACTCACACTCCTGTTTAGGAGAAATGCATTTGAGACGTATGAGTTTATAAACCTAGCCTGTTTGGAAGTAGAAAGCTATACTGAATCTATTCCCTGCCTTTGTTTTATTTTATTTTTTAAATTAATTAATTAATTTATATTTGGCTGCATTGGGTCTTCGTTGCTGCGTGCTTTCTCTAGTTGCGGCGAGCAGGGGATACTCTTCGTTGCGGTGCACAGGATTCTCATTGCAGTGGCTTCTCTTGTTGCGGAGTACAGGCTCTAGGAGTGCGAGCTTCAGTAGTTGTGGCACGAGGGCTCAGTAGTTGTGGCGCACGGGCTTAGTTGCTATGCGGCATGTGGGATCTTCCTGGACCAGGGCTCGAACCCTTGTCCCCTGCATTGGCATGCGGATTCTTAACCACTGCTCCACCAGGGAATTTCCCCTACCTTTATTTTAAATCAGGTGTTAAGAGGTCTCCTTATGAAATAAAATCCCCTGAACTCTCAACAAGGCCCTCTCAGGGGGGCGTTGACTCTGCCTCAGTTTGTCACACCATCTTCTTGTCCTTCCTTTTATTCCTTTCTCCCTCCCTTTTACTGAAGACTTTCTCTAGACTTAGCAATAGAAAGTACACACAAAAGTAGACCCTGGAGATTTGCCCTCAGAGACCTCATCATCAAGTTGAAGAGACAAATAGAAATACATAGAAAATGGTAGATATTCTTATGCTTTAAACAATGTATGAGCATGTCACACAGTGATAAATGAACAAATTCGAAATGAGCAGAACAGGAGTACATACTGTGGGTTTTGGAGGAAGATCATCATGGGATGAAAAAGACTGGGAAGAGTTATTTTGTTTAAGGGAACTCTCATTATGAAGAACTGAAAGATTTTCTACTGACAGTTGAAAATATGTTGCCTATTGACTAGGGCTTGAAAATAGTTTTGTTTTACACAGTTGTAATCAGATTTGAGGTGTACCATAAAATTCTAATACAGTCTCCTTTCCTAACACCAAATTGGAGAGCCTCTTAGCATTTGTGCTAACAGGATTTGACCTATAATACATTGTGTTTATATAATACCCTATATTTAGCATCAAATGGAAAAGTTTTCCAATAATGAGGTTTTGGAACACAGTCAATTCATGGCATCAAGTCATGCTCATGACAGCTCAGCAGCTCTGAACTGTTCTTGAGAAGAAAGTGAGTGACAGAATGCAAAACTAGCAATTGTGCAGAGAACTGAGCTGTGCCCTTCATCAAAACTTGACTGTAAACTTTCTTTATAATGGACCACTTGGCTGTTTGACCTTTCTCTGGGGAAACTGTCCTTCATCCTCCCATCCCTCACTCCTAAAAACCTTTCATTCTATCTCAGTGATAGTACTAGACCATCAGCTAAATTAGAACATTGGCAGGGTCCAATTTTTAGTTTGACAATTACTTCACTTAACCATATATATATATTTTTCCTTTCTGAAAAACCTGCCCAATCCACAACACAACAAAACAAAATAGATGGACCAAAACACCACCATCACCGCCAACAGCAAACAAAAATCCCCCAAATAACAATAACAACAAAAACTATGCCATGAGACAAAATTCCCCCACTGATTTCACTCAGCAAACATTTTAGGGACCTATTTTGTGAGCCCGCCATACTGAGAACGTTCCGGCAAAAAGAAATGAGAAATTTGCCTGTTTCAGGTACGGTTTTTAGGAATAGAATTTTCCATACTGGATTAGATAATTTTTCCATCAAGTCCAATATCCTGCTTAGCTGACATGAAGTTAATGATGGTGAAATGCTTTGAAAACATACATACCACATATATATATATAAGCAATAATGAGCCTGCATGCTAGTAACTTTATGGTCCCAATCCCTGGTTCATGAAAGAATTTTTGAAAAGAACCTTAAATGAATAGAAGAGACAAAAGTATTAAAAAGATTAGCTTCTTGCTTCTTTTCACATTTTTGTTTTGAGCAAATAAATAATTTAAAAAAAAAACAAACAAACCAGAAGTGTTAACAATTAAGGGTGTTTCCAGAACCAGCTAAGTGTGTGTTTGGTGATATTCTTTACAATGTGGACGTGTTTCTTGGGTCTGGCTGTGAAAAACTGAGTTCAGGAGGTTGCATGTAACCATAGGGCTCACAGCCTAGAAGTGATTCTTTTTGTTCTTTCTTCTCTCCTATTGGGCAGGGAATAGGAGGGACAGAAGCTTTACCAACGAGTATTTCTTCAATTGTTTAGCTTTAAATTTGCTCACAGAGTGGGAGCCATTTTCTTTCAGATCTGTTTACTTGGTATTTTTTTCAGGTTAGTTTAATTTGTACTTAAACTATGGGAAGAACATTAAAATAAACTATAGTGCTTGCTTTTTTACTTTAAGTATTGTTTACTGAACAGCTTTTTAAAATTAACGACGACTGAAGACTGTATGGGATTCATCAGTGAATTATGGTTGCCTTGCTCTCTACAAAGGCTGAAAAAGAAAAGAAATCACACTACAGAGTCCTTCATTCTTTGTGTTACTTTTTAAAAGGCATCTCAAATTTTCCATTTCGAAAGTTTCCAGATAACTTTACCATTTGGTCTTTATTTAATTTGGAGCTGTTTAGATCATTTCCCAAGAACACTTGGCTTCTTAAAAATTTCAGAATGATTAAGATATTGATGCTTTAGGAGCTTATATTTTTATTGGGATGTTATTTGAAATTCTATCTAGATTTTATCTAAGTTTTCTAAACATTACTGAATAACAGAGTTTATAAAATACAGAAGAAAAGGTGCCAAAATAACACAATATTTGTATGTAGTTTCTATCTCAAATAGCCCGAAGCATTTTGCGTGCAAATACTTATTCTATTTTATAGATGAGAAAATTTAGGGACTAGAATAACCATCATAGTGTTGCATAGTGAAAAATGCCCTGAGCTGGAAACAGACTGTTTATAGGTTTGAATCATCAGAGGCCTGGCATTTAACCTCCCTGGGCCTCAGTCTCTCCACTTATAAAATGAGGGATTTGGACTAAATCTACTGAGAATCCTAACATTCTGCGTGTCTAACCCTGGAGGAACTTTTCAACAGTAAGAAAAGGAATGAGAACTAAATTTAATTTGCCAACCCTAGTGAGGAAAGGGGACTGGGGTTGAGAAGGTATAAAGACACTGGAACAGGGAATTCCCTGGTGGTCCAGTGGTTAGAATTACGCCCTTTCACAGCTGAGGGCTGGGGTTTGAACCCTGGTCAGGGAACTAAGATCCCACACGCACACACAAAAAAGGCACTGGGACGTGTTGGCCTTGAGAGGAGGTATTGCTGGGATCAACCTCAGTGCTTTCACTGTCATGGACCCGGGTTCGATCTCCCGTCGGGGAACTAAGTCACACGAGCCTTGTAGCCAAAAAAAAAAAAAGGTTCCAGTCAATTCAGTGAGGAAAAACCAGTCAGGCCCATTGTTTCCAGCCAGGCATGCCTAGTAACCCTTAGATTCCCAGACCTTTTATAACTTTGCTAACTTACTTTTAACTTGCTTTTCCAAAACCAGCCTATCTTACCAGTAGGTTCACAGCTGCAATTGTATGTACACAATGCCAGGCACTAAATTAAATTCTTTAGTTTCCAAATTAACTGACACCACCTAACCACACAACTAAAATGCTTTTCTGGTTATAAAAGCAATACATGTTTTACTGAAGAACATTAGGAAAAATTTTAAAAACTACAAGTAAGATGAAGATCGGCAATAAGTCCACTACCCAGAGAGTAAATGAAACATTTTAGTATGTTTCCGCCTGAGTTCTCTTCTGTGGGCATATCTACAGTTTCTGTTTTGAAAACTGGGATCACACTGTATACATGACTTTAAACCCCTTTTTAATATTAAGGGTATATTGTGAGCACTTTCACATCACAAATGCTCTTACATAGTAAGATGGTATTTCATTCTGATGCCAAACATCTGGATGAAAAGTTAAAAAATCAGTCAATTATCTGGATATCTTCAAATATCCAGATGTTTGGCACCAGGTCGACAAAACATTAAAATCCTCGACCGAAATTTGCAGCTTTTGCACAGATGTCTGGCATTATGTAGGCAAACTCTCTCTGAACTGACTGGCCCCTTTGGCAGCAGAGGGACAGAGCATTTACTACATGCTTTAGGTCCAAAGTGTTTCAAAGTGTAGCTCATGTGTGCGTGGGTAACTTTTTCATTTTTTCATAATGAGTCAGCAGCACAAAGAATATGTATATATTTTAGGAACCTTCAATCCACTATGAAAAAAGTCCGCTATCTATATCTTTAGTCATTTCTCAGCCAATTTGACTGTTTGTTGACCTTGAGAGCTTAGGATAAAGGTGTCATTTCACCCAAGTCTTGGCGTTGAGGATTTGTATCCTAGTCAGGGATTTGTATTGTCTTCTTTGCTATAATGAAGACAGTTCTTTCTGGCTGATAATTTTATTAACAGATTGCTCTGAATATTTAAAAGTCATGTTAATACGCCAACATCCCAGACAACAGTCTCACTTAAAATACATTAAGATTGCTCTAAAAGGTAATTTTATGATTTTCTAATTACCTTGTTCCTTGGGTCATCGTCCTCCTTTTAGTTCTGTATTAGTGCCTGTATTTTCACTCGTACGCTTTTTTTTGATTCCTGAAGGCATCGTTTATGTAAGTTCAGTGAAGTTCAATGTCATCCACAATTGTGTCACGCCAAATTTTATGTACTTTAATACATATTTATAGTTATCTTTGAAATTTCCATCCTTAGTATATTTTTCTACTTCTTGACATGCTCAAGAATGCCTTTCATAGCTGTCTTTCATTTTCCATCCTATCTGGTTTTCTTTTCATTAGTGTTACTTTGATTATGTCTATTACATGTCTATTAGCATAAAAATATTTCTACTTCTGTTGCTGAAATAGGAAAGAAAAAAAAAAAGAAAGAATCTATCCAAGTTATGCCAAAGAGAGCAATGTAGCTGAATAATGCAATGCACAAGTCAGTGAGTAATGTGAACTAAGTCCACGGCTTGCCTTTCACCCACGCAGCACTGCTCCTCTTGTCCCCTATGTTCTCTTCCTGGCTCCATCGCCTCGTTGCTCAGCTGCCACAGGCAGGACATTAGCTGGGCCTTTGCCTCGGGTTCTTCATCCTTCAGCCATAAAAAATTAGATATTCCCACAGTGGTATGTCTTGTGAAATAATTTGTAAAGGTTCCTTGACATCATAAACGTCAATATTAAATGTTACTGTTGAGTAGCTTGATTTATCTGAATAAGTTGCATTGAAAAACCAGGTGGATATAAATTTTTGATTTTTCAAAAAAATATATAAATCACCCCACATCTGAGGACTACGGCTTCGTTTCTTACAAGGCATTGTAATCTCATTTTCAGTTTTACCATTTGGGTCTATGTGTATTATTTGCTCTTGTGAATGTTTTCTTCAGATTTATTGAGTGGTGTTCTTGCCCAATGGCAAATTACTTACGATTTTATATTCTGGGCACTTTTCTGGGGTCTGAACGGGTCTAAGTAGAGCAATCATTAATGAGGTGTCTGCCACCGCTATTCTGGGATGATATCGTTCCACAATTGCTATGTTTTATATGACAGCAAATCTTTGGATAAAAATGAGAAATTATAGCTACTTAGCTAGATACTTGGAAATCTCTAGACAGTTGTATTCTTTCATGCAAAGTACTAGACTGCTGGGCTATAAAAACAGTAACCTTAGACTTTTGACCTAGTGTCCTTCAGATGTAGATTTCTGCGTGGCCATATAGGTTGTACATATAAATAATAAGTAGAAACATAGACGTGCACATACATGCAAAAACTGTTGAAAGAAATGGCAGAATCATTTCAATCGTTTATTTGGCAACTGACAGTTGTATTCAGTTACTAATTGGTTGCTTTAAAGTTAAGCAGTTGGTTGACAAACTTAACTCTTTCACCTTAGTATCGGCATAGTCATATCGTGGTGCACATATTCCTCTGCGGCTGAATTTCAGTGACTATTTCCTGGTATCTATCAATGATCAGAGAGGTTAAGATTCCTGTTTCTTTCACTTCCCTCATCCAATCCATTAGCAAGTCCTACAGCACTACCTTCAAAATATATTCTGAATCTAACTGATTCTCGCCACCTCTACGACTTCCCCCTTGGCCCAGACTACTGTCACCACTTGCCTGGACTATGTAATCGCCTCTGGACTGGTCTCTGTCCTTCCAATCTTGTCTCTCCTAGGATCTCTTTGCTCCCCTCCAGGTGCCAGAATACTCTTTTAAGAATATAACCTGGATCATGTTACTTTTCTGCTCCTAAGCCTCCAAAAGCTTCCCAAAATATTCAGAATATAAGCTGATCTCTAAGATCCAACATGATCTGCATCCTGTTCATCGCTCTTCCTTTCACCAGCCACACAAGGCTTCTTACGGTTCCTCCCATATATGAAGCCAGCTTGTGTCTCAGGGCTATTGTAACCACTACATCCATGCCTGGAAGCTTCTTGCCTTGTAGACTCATACATCTCAGGTTCCTTCAACATTACCGCCTCAGAGAGACTTTCCCAGTCTTTGTTTTCTAAATGAGGGTGTCTACCCCTTGTCATTCTCAATACCCTTGACCTGCTTTATTTTGCTTCATGATACTTTTCACTATCGAAATTTGTTGGAAGACATTAAAGACAATATAAATAATTGGAGAGATCTATTTCCTCTATTCCTGGATATTCCTGGATAGTAATGTTCAATATCATAAAGATATAAATTCTACCCCAAATGAATGAATCTATAAATTTAAAGCAATTTCAACCAAAATTCCAACTACCCTTTGAATTTGACAAAACAATATAAAATTAACCTATAAGAACAAGTGCAATGTGTACTTATTTCAGGATAAAGTAATGGAACAGAACAGAATCAGAAATTGACCTTTGTATACATAGGGTTTTAGCAATATGACAAAGATGATTTTTTATACAATTTTTAAAGGTTACTCCCCATTTACAGTTATTACAAAATACCGGCTATATTCCGTGTTGTACAATACATCTTGTAGCTTATTTTATACCCAATAGTTTGTACCTCCCACTCCCTCACCCCTGCCACTCCCTGCCCAGATATACTTCTGTTTATGGATTGTTATTTCTCTCAGCTACCAGGATATAATCTTCTTGAAAGAAGGAATGTTGTTCATTTTTTGCATTGATGTATCCCAGCACCTAAATTTGCCTGGCGCATAGTATGTGCTCAGTAAATATCTTTTCACTGAAAAAATGACTTACGGTTGACTAATAAAGAACCTTTGTTCTCTAGATTTATATCGTTCTATCATACAGCTCTGGGCTTGCAAAATTATCATGGAAACATTTCTTGGAGGCACAATTATCAGCAAATAATGTCTCCTAGACAACCTACTTAAAGAAATCTAGATAATATTAGGAGACAGTTGGATTCGAGCACCACCAGTTGATCAATTACATGATTTATTTGCTCAGCTGTGCTGATCATTTCTGCCAGGTGACCCAGACATGGGTCCTGTGGGCTTACAGCCCGAGTGGGGTGAGATGTGCCATCCCCACATGCCTCATGAGTGGAATGGGACTTACACCCTCACTCTCTGTGTTATTAGGGTCGGTTTTCTTTTCCATCTTGGTTCACCTCAGAAATCACTGAATATTCTGATGTTGTGGTAGTTTCCCATGCTCTTAAAACTATTTTCTTCCACATTATTGAAGGATAAAAATGACAAAAGTTGACCCCAAAGGCCTAAGCCACCTAAGCAGAAATTTCTCTTCTGTGAATACTTGGGTTAGTCCATAACAAGTATAGGCTGAATTCTTTCCATGTGTCAAACTATGTGGTAAGCATTAAGAAAAAGCAAAAAACACAACTGCCCTTTCATTTGATCATGCTTTTTTAGAGCTTTCACGGATATTCTCATTTATCTCATTCATAGTCCCTGCTCTCACGAACTTTGTAATCTATATGTGGGCTTTTAAAAAAAATGTAAAATTTGAGACTAACGTGAAAGTATACAAAGCCTAAATTGCTTCGTTGGAATAAATATCACAGGAATTGAGGGCGTGGTAGGCTTGGACTGGAATGGACTTTTTTTTTGTTTTAATTTATTTATTTTTATTTATTTTTGGCTGCGTTGGGTCTTTGTTGCTGCGCGCAGGCTTTCTCTAGTTGCGGCGAGCGCGGGCTACTCTTCGTTGCGATGCTCAGGCTTCTCATTGCGGTGGCTTCTCTTGTTGCGGAGCATGGGCTCTAGGAGTGCAGGCTTCAGTAGTTGTGGCACACCGGCTCAGTAGTTGTGGCTCGTGGGCTCTAGAGCGCAGGTTCAGTAGTTGTGGCGCAGGGGCTTAGTTGCTCCGCAGCATGTGGGATCCTCCTGGACCAGGGCTCGAACCCGTGTTCCCTGCATTGGCAGGCAGATTCCTAACCACTGCGCCAGCAGGGAAGCCCCTGGATTGGACTTTTCAGAGCAGGTTTCAGAGAGGTTAGGGTCGATCCAAACCTTTGGCCAATTTCTCCACTGGACCACTGCTGACATTAATTTAAAACATATTTCACGTTCTCTAAGATCTTATATTCTAGCGGGAAAGTTATACAGCTAACATTAAAACAAAGCTGAACTGGGTACTATAAGCAAAACAGAACAGGACACCAGAGGAAAAAGAGAGAGCTTTGGATCAGGCTATCAAGGAAAGCTTCATGGAGAAGGGCCCACAGGACCTGGTTTTCAAGGATGAGGAACACTACTGCAGTCACAATAAATTTATTCAACTGGCCATGACTCCGCATCGATTTGGTCAGCGTTACCAAAGCATTTTTAATATGCAGCTACAACATAAATAACTTCCCAGAGGTAAATGCATCTTTTAGGTTTACAGTGAGCAGTATTATGAATGCAGTCTATCTCAGGAAGCTATTCCAGAATGGGATTCAAACCTACACACAATTAAGCAGAAAGGATGAATCACCCTCAAAATGGAGGAAATAACTATGCAAAACTTTACTGATCGTTAGCCAAGAAACTTTTCTCTACTCCCCAAATCCAATAAAACAATACCACTTGCTCCTATAAGTACAAAACTTAGTGCCAAAGAAAATAATCAGTACATTATATTGCTATGTAAATTAATGCAGGATTGATAAAAGGAGATGTATCAGATAATGTGCTCTTTATAGTAATCTTCGTTTTCAAAAAGGTGTAATCAATCCCATTTTGAGATGGCAAAACTGAGGCTCAGGAAGGTCAAGTACCCAAACTTCCACAGCTCCTAAATGGCATCTACCAGGATTTGGAGTCTGGTCTGTCTGGCTCCATTACTACACTGTACGTTGCCATAAAGAAAACAAGTGGGTGGGGTAGGGAGGAAGAGATAAATTAGGAGTTTGAGATCAACATATACACACTACTATATACAAAACAGATAAACAACAAGGACTCACTGTATAGCACAGGGAACTATATTCATTATCTTATAATAACCTATAATGGGAAGGAATCTGAAAAGGAATATGTATATATATATATATATACATATACATATAACTGAATCTCTTCACTGTACACCTGAAACTGAAACTAACACAATATTGTAAATTAACTATACTTCAATTTTTAAAAATGATTATTAAAAAAAGTCTATTTTGTCTGTGAAAAAAAAAAAGTGGGAAAGCAGGCTAGGTAGGAGCCAGAAGCCAGGCTGTGTAATCCACAAAGTGAAGTGAGGCTCTCGCATAATCATCTGCTGGGGGCACAAACAGATGCCATCCACTGTCAATCCAGGGCGCATCATCTGCACCAAACCTTGCTTTTAACAGCACTTTCATGGTTCTCAATAAGAACTTACTTTGACTTTTCAGTTTTCTATATTTACAGTGATTTTTACATGAAATTTACCCACGAGCCAAGGAAGCTGTTTGAAGCAATCCCAAACAAAGCACAGAACAAAGGTCTCTGAGTCAAGAGAGATTCAGAAAGCAGAAGTTTGGGCTGGCGTGTTAACATCCATCGGGAAAGTTAGCAGACTTTGCCCGGCAGCACTGGTAGGCAGAGGCCGCGAGCAGACCTCAGGGTAAGGAGGCAAGACAGCGTCCCAACTCTCTTGAGTTATGCCTCCATTTAATTTTGCTTGAATTTTAAGATCAAATCTGCCCATATGGAAATATGTCTTAACAAAAGCACATTTTAGGGGCTTCCCTGGTGGCGCAGTGGTTGAGAGTCTGCCTGCCGATGCAGGGGACACGGGTTTGTGCCCTGGTCCGGGAAGATCCCACATGCCGCGGAGCGGCTGGGCCCGTGAGCCATGGCCGCTGAGCCTGCGCGTCCGGAGCCTGTGCTCCACAACGGGAGAGGCCACAACAGTGAGAGGCCCGCGTAACGCAAAAAAAAAAAAAAGCACATTTTAAAGCCAAATCTAAATACTGTGTACATCAGCCACCATTTTACAGGACTCAAGCGGTGTTCTCATCCATGAATGCTATTAACTGAATGTTGGTTAGTGCTTAGAATGCAAACAAAAAGATAACATTTCATGCTTATTACCCTTGACATATTTCAAAAGAGAAGCGGCACTGGATGTGACAATTCAAAGAAATTCTAACAGAGAACACTACTTCTGCCCCCAATGTTTCCTGTATCTTCAAACAGAGGGGCTGAGTTTTATTTCTCCTGTCACTTATTTGTTGGTTCTTGCTCACAGGACTGGGATGAGTTCAGCAGATGGCCCTGGTGGCATTAGGGGAACAGGAGAAACAAGACTTGTGAACTTGTTCTGGAGGGAAAATTGGGGAGACAGAATTGGCAGACAGGATGGGATGAGGCCCTGGAATAGGCTGGGGCAACGGGTTCAGCACTAATGGTACCCCTTTTATGTGGCGCCTTGGTGACATAAGACCAGGTTCTAGTTCTTGACGTTGGTACCCATCTAGCCTACCTGCTCAGCAGGAGTCATTGTATTAAGACTTACTTACAGCAGCGACATGGATGGACCTGCAGATCGTCATACTGAGTGAAGTCACACAGAGAAAGACAAATATATGATATCACTTACATGTGGAACCCAAAAAAAGGGTACAAATGAACTTATTTACAAAACGGAAGTAGAGTCACCAAAGTAGAAAACAAACTTATGGTTATCAGGGGGTAAGGGGGAGAGGGATAAATTGGGAGATTGGGATTGACATACACACGCTACTATATATATTGATAAAACAGATAACTAATAAGGACCTACTATATAGCATAAGGAACTCTAATCAATACTCTGTAATGGCCTATATGGGAAAGGAACCTAAAAAAAGAGTGGATATATGTGTATGTATAACTGATTCACCTTGCTGTACACCTGAAACTAACAAAACATTGTAAATCAACTATACGCCAATGAAAATTTTTTTTAAAAAGACACTTATATAAACCTAGACAGACTTACCACAAGAGAGTTTTCAAAATCTTAGTAGTACTGTAATATTCTTTCTATCTGGTCTCGGACCTCTCCTGTCAGTTTTAAAACCAGAATACAAACCTTAGGTCCTAAGATATACTCTATTTTTTACTATTTTCTCTCATTTATTATTTTAACTCAAAATCACAAAAGAAGACAGAAAAACCTCATTCGCATGCCATGGGAATATGACAGTGGGTTGCACTTGGGAAACACAAGCACCGTTACCTGTGGATTATATTACTAGGAAGTTTACTGTAAGTGGAAAGAAAGTGTATCAAATATGATTTTCTCATAGAAACAGTGCTATAACCGAAGGGTAAGTTCCTGACCTAGGGTCTTATGCCAATTTTTACCAAATGCAGGACTTAATAAACTATAAATGATATATTTTATGTTTCATAGCATAAACCTTTCTAAAGCAGACATAAATCAATTAAGTAGCGCTACAAGTAGTCAATAAACATAAAATCCGTTTAATATGATGCAGTCTGACTGCGTTTTCCTGCCAAATATTTTACCGAAGCAAAACAGCTCTAAGGAGCGCGCTTATTAGTTTTACGGATTTCAGGATGATTTTCTTGAGGACATTTTGAAGAGCACGTTGAAGGAGAGTTTGGGGCAGTGAGCTGATGCCATTTTGGAAAAGAGAAAACTAACTCAGTTTTCTATGGTTCCCTCCTTTTCTTATAGTCAATTTTCCCATCATAAAACCTAGGGATTAGAACTAATCACGGCCTGCTAGTGTTTTTGAGGTTGGGATTCATTTCCTCAAAAGGGGAGCATAACATATGTTCATGTGAGAAACTGTTTAAGTGTCGGGAGTTGCAACGCGGGTGTAGTTGGCAGAGGGCTGTAAGTGTGAATTGCTATGAGTACAAATCACCACAATGATTGCTTGCGTGACTTTTCCCCCTTCCAATTTATCACTGAGCAGAAGAAACATTAACTGGAAAACTTCTGTGCTTACAATCCTAGTTAATAAATTCAGGGCAAAAACATGAGCAGATCCTGAGAATTCTGGACTAGACCTGAAAACCATCCCAAATGTTATCATTTTGACTACAATTTCACAATAAGAAATCACCAGTTATCCTTTAAGAAGCCAATCAATGTCAAGGGAAAATGGATCTGATAATAATTCTCCAAATCTTACAATAAAATCCTGAATTTTCTATCAGGTCAGTCTGTGTAACAGGACACAGAGAACAGTGCAATTTTGTTCTGATTTGTGTTAGAGGGAAAAAAGAGGGAAACTATTCATTTAATTGTATTATATCAAAATTGATTGGGGAAAAAGTCACAAATTAGTTCCGCCATTTGTGACAACATGATTTTTATCAGCTTGGCTAAATCGTGCAGGGAGGGGTGGGTGGGAGCGGAGATTTTATTACAAATCTCGGGAAAAAGACCTTTCCATCAACATGATTCAACTTTCATTTGCAGATATCAGCATTCAGAATAACTCTCCTATAGCTGTGTTTACTTTCTACAGAACTTGCCCTTTGTCAGGTCCATTTATCTTAAAAGGCCCAGTTATTCCTCTCCTTAGTGCACAACCAACTCCACTAAAGCTGTGTTTATCTCTGCTTGTTTTCTAATCTAGTGGAACTGAGGCGGCTAGATGGTCAAGTATGATTTCCCCTTGAAATAGAAACTGCTGTTTACCTAGCATGTTGCAAAGCAGTAGTCCTGTTTTCTAAAATCACCTGAAACATACTAGAAAGCAAGAAGGTCACAAACCAACCTTTCTGGGATAAAGGCACTGGTGTTGTCCAGATCTTGTCCTTCAGGGACAGGAAAAGTGATGTCCTCAGGTTCTGAAAGTGGAGGAGGGCCACCAGGCTGTTAGGCTCTTCTAAGTACAGGAAAAAAAAAAAAAAAAAAGGAAGCAAAGTAGGGACCGGCGATTGGTTTTGCCTCTTTAGCAAGTCCAGTTTTCTCCAGACTATGTCTGTTTTGCCTTCGTAACAGTGAGTGAATTCCTTTGAAACAAAAAGGCATTTCTTTTAAGAATACCTTTCTCCTCAGCTCCTGTTTTCTGATCCTCTAAACCAACCCTCTGTTTGACTTGACAACTAAGGGAATAAACACAGGAAAATTGTGTTGAAGCTGCAGACTGGGGGGAGAAAAACAGCATTAAAAGAAGGAAAACCAGGCTTCCCCAGTGGCACAGTGGTTAAGAATCCGCCTGCCAATGCAGCGGACACAGGTTCAAGCCCTGGTCCAGGAAGATCCCACATGCCGCGGAGCAGCTAAGCCTGTGTGCCACAACTACTGAGCCCGCGTGCCACAACTACTGAAGCCTGCGTGCCTGGAGCCCGTGCTCTGCCACAAGAGAAGTCACCGCAATGAGAAGCCTGCACACCACGATGAAGAGTAGCCCCCACTCGCCACAACTAGAGAAAGACCGTGCATAGCAACGATGACCCAACTCAGCCAAAAATAAATAAATAAGACAAATAAATTTATTAAAAAAAAAAAGTAAAATCAGTATGTGTAGAGCTTGAAACCCTGGAGGGGAAGGACCACTGTAGCCGCCAAGAGCAAAGGCGTGAGCTAACGCCAGTCTTTAAATGGAACAGGCCTCAGCTCAATTCAAAACCTGTTTAAAAGTCAACACATCTTGAACAGGAGATAAGTCCTTTAGGCAAAATGGGGAAACTCATTAAGAGGTACTTGTAAGACTTAAACTGAGCGGTCTCTCAGGTGACTCCGTGGCCGGGGGTGGGGGGCAATCATCATCCTTACAGGAAGAACTTAGCAATGATTGTAAAATAATACTATCCGCTGAGCGCTGTCTTATGCCAGGTGCTTTATATCTTATTTGACTTGCAAAGCAGCCCTATTCATTACTGTCACTGCCTCCTCCTGTGGCTACCTCTTTAGTGACAAGACTGGGCTTTGAACCTAGAACTTTATGCTTTTTCTGCTACACAAAGTGGCTTCCCTCAAAAGAAGTAATCAGCGTAACTGCTTTGTAAGCAGTCAAGTTCTGTAATATTTTATAGTTAAAGCTTTCCCACTCTGCAAAGTCCAGCCAAAATTCAAAACAGAGCTCTCCTCTGTAAAGTGGCACGAGCCTGGGTTTAGCTGTCACTCGATGTCTGCCTTCTTTACCCCAGCTGGAACCCCAATGGTTTTAGTTTGGAAAACAGTGATGATAATAGCTCCTTAAAAACTTTTTTGAGGGAATTCCCTGGCGGTCCAGTGGTTAGGACTCGGCGCTTTCACTGCCGAGAGCGTGGGTTCGATCCCTGGTCTGGGAACTAAGATCCCACAAGCCATGCGATTACGCCAGAAAAAACAAAACGAAACAAAACTGTTTTGAGGTACAAATGAAGTAACATATGTAAAATAGTGCCCGACACATAGTAGGCAAAGCTGGCACTCAATAAATATCTCTTTATCCTCTTTCCTCATAACTGCTCAAAAACGATAAAATGTGTTCTCTGTCTTGACGAATACCGTTCCTCATCTATTCAGTCACCTAAGCTGTCAACCTTGAAAGAATCACTCATGGATCCATTCAAAAAATACTTTCTGAGGTCTTCCCTGGTGGCGCAGTGGTTGAGAGTCCGCCTGCCGATGCAGGGGACACGGGTTCGCGCCCCGGTCCGGGAAAATCCCACGTGCCGCGGAGCGGCTGGGCCCGTGAGCCATGGCCGCTGAGCCTGCGCGTCCGGAGCCTGTGCTCCGTGAGAGGCCCGCGTACCGCAAAAAAAAAAAAAAAAACCTTTCTGAGCACTTACCAGTAGTGTTCTAGGTGAGACAGGAGGAAAGGTAGCAGGGCACCATCGAATGACATACTCATTGAGGATACACACGATCTGGTTAGAAGTGATTAGTCCCAAGATGGCGGAAGATTCAACTTCCGGTAGAACTTGAGCCTCATTATGTGCTTATTGTAATATATTAGCATATGCGAAATGACACACCCACAAGCGCCATGACAGTTCCGAGGCTGACCATAAAAGGCCAAAAAGTGGGCAGTGGCCCAATTCCTGGAAATCCCCGCTCCTTCCCCCAAATAGTTGCAATAATCCTCCCACTCATTAGCATATGAAATTACCCAGTCCATAAAAACTAACCACCCCATGTTTTGGGGTCCCTCTCAATTTCCAAGATGATCCCCATGCCCTGGGGCCACGCTGAGATGGATCACATTCTGCCTATGGAATGTATATCTCTCTAAATAAACCTGCTTTCACTTTACTATGTCTCCTGAATTCTTTCCGGCACAAAGCCAAGGATCCTCACTTGGCAGCTCATCCCAGGGACTCACCTGAGACCTGAGACAGGACCATCCTCTCGCACCCCATTTTCCTGCAACATAAGCACTAGGGATCAGGAAGTGAACAAAACAGATGAAGATAATTTAACTACACTTGTCTACCTCCCCAGCTTCCCACCCAAATAACCACCAAAGTCCTATCCATTGTGTAGACATCACTATGTTAGAAAGTGAGATCCTGTCTATCTAGAACATCTTAAATCTATCCCATCCTCTTCTTTCCTACTGCCCCTCCAAAATGTGGAAATGCATTCTCTTCCAACTGTCTTAGACCAGTGGGTCTCAAACTTGAGCAGAATCACCCAGAGAACCAAGCAAAAGAGGCTGCCCAGAAAGCAGTTAACAGCGCCACTGGGGTTCCAACTGTTTCAAATGATCAGGGACCACGGAAAGAAACTCGTGCTTCACCAAAGAAAAATACCTAAACATCAAAACACTTAAATATTATGGAAAAGAACATTGCAAAATTTAAAATAAATTAAAATAAAGGAAACTTTGAAACTTAGGTACCAAGCAAATGCCAGGTCTAGCAAACATAATGCTAGTCCTAGATTACTTATTGATTTTAAAACAACAAAAAAATATTAAAGTATAGAAACAAATTAATGTTTTATAGACCTTGGGAAAAAAAATTTTCAGCAAAGTACAAAAATTTAAAGCATTCCTCTCCCTAATTTTGTAATTCTTTACTATGGCTCAGAATGTCACTTCTGTTTTAAATAACAGAATTGATAACTGAGCAAGGAAACGTAATTTGGATTATAAAATTCTTGCCTTAATAAAAATTCCTTAAACAGTGAAAAAAAAAAAATCACCTGGAGATCTTGTTCACACCCAAAGTGCTGGGACCCACCCCCAGGTGATAGTGATACTGCTGCTCTAGGGACAACACTTTGAAAACCACTGACATAGGTGGTTTTCACCTAGATTACCTAGATTACTATTGCTTGCTCCAACGGTCACCTCACCATCTTCTAATCCAGTGGTCAGCAAACTCTGGCTCCACAGCTTGTTTTTGTAAATAAAGTTTTACTGGCACACAGCCATGCCCATTTGGTTACACATTGTCTATGGCTGCTTTTGTGCTACAAGGCAGATATAAGTGCTTGGGACAAAGACATATGCCTTATGACATATGACCCACAGAGCCTAAAATATTGATGATCTGGCCTTTTACAGGAAAAAATGTGCTGACCTCATCCTCACCTGCTACAAAAATGGTCCTTCCAAAAATAAGGCCCATCCTGTCACCTCCTGTTTTAAAAATACCAGTGGAATCCAAAGTCTCCTATGATACAACAAGCTGTCCAACCCTAGTTGGCCAATCTCTTTGTACCCTATCCTGTAATTTTGCCATCCTGGACTTCTTAATTTTCTCTGATCATGCCAAGATCGTCTCCCATTTCCCTGTCATCCCACATCTTGTCCATCTATCTACACTACGATTCTCCGTTCCTTCACAGGATGAGCAACTGTATCATGTGTGAGTTTAATGTTTGAGGATTCAACTATACGCTCTGCAGAGAGACAGGGAGAAAGAGGACAGTCTGCCCGCCCATTCTGCTTCATGGGTTTGTGTTTCTGAATGAATGTGAGATGGGAGGCTTGAATCTACTGCTTCCTCAGTCTGCTCAGACCCAGTGTGACTCTCATATGTTCGTGCGAGTATCTCACCACAGAGGGTGTAATCCCAGTGTTTAAAGATAAGTGTTTTTCATACAACAGAGCCAATAAACACAAGCCAACTCTTCATCTGGTGCTCAAAGGAGAAGAAACAATCTGTTCCTAAACTGGAGGAAAATCTGGCTGTGTTGGGATTACTAGACACTGGATCTCTAGATACTGTATATGTAGATATTGTACCTTATGGGTAATTTAAGGGTTCACTTTAAACATCATCATTTAGAACCCAATCCCTAAATAAGACCTGACTCATTCTTTAAGCCTTAGCACAAATGTCCTTTCTTCTCATTTTCTCTGTCCTGGAGCCAGTCTTCCTCTGTGCTCCCATAAATACCTCCTGTTCCCTAAGTAATTTGTTTTACTTATTTATTTTTATTTTATTTTATTTTTGTTTTTGGCCACGCTGCACGGCATGTGGGATCTTAGTTCCCTGACCAGTGATGGAACCTGGGCCCTCAGCAGTGGAAGCTTGGAGTCCTAATTCCCTGGACCTCCAGGGAATTCCCTCCCTAAGTAATTTGTATGTATCTGTATTATAACACTGAACTGTAATTATTTATTTAATTTTCAGGCTCTCTCCATTAGGCAATGAGCCATTCAAGGATAAAGGCATAATTTACTGATCCAGCATCTGTGTCTTTCCCACGACCGAGCCTAAGTATAAACATTTAACAAGAGTTTACTGATGGAATGGATAAAGTCCCACCTCTCACTTTAGACCACTCTCTTTTCTTTGAAATGATCAGTGAACTGCCACTGAAACTTTCAGTTAATGCCTATGGTTTAACATTTCAATGAATTTTAATTCTTCCGGTACTCATTTTCTTTTTTCAACTCGATTTAAGCTGGTTCAGGGCAGGATCTATATGCTTGCCCCATTCTGAAAACAAAATAATATTTGCTAGTGGATTGATTGCAAATTTGAGTGTGATGTGTTAAGAACAGAGAGAAATTAATCAAATTAGTTTTTTCTTAGTCAGCGATTTTTTATGCCTGCTTGTCCAAAGTTATAAAGGCACTGCTATAGAGTGAATGTTTCTATCCCTCTCAAATTCATATGTTGAAACCTAATCTCCAATGTAATGGTATTTGGAGGTGTGGCCTCTGGGAGGCGATTAGGTCATGAGGGTGGAGTGCTCATGAATGGAATTAGTGCCCTTATAAAAAAGACCCGAGAGTGCTCCCTCAACCCTTCCATCATATGAAGACACAGTGAGAAGATGGCCATCTATGAACCAGGGAATGACCCATACAAGACACCAGATCTGCCAGTGCCTTGATCTTGGATTTCCCAGTTTCCAGAACTTGAGATATAAATTTCTGTTGTTTATAAGCCACCTGGTCTATGGTATTATGCTATAGCCGTCTGAAAAGTTTAAGACAAGCTCCAAATATGGCTCCACTTTGAATAGGGATCATCTCTCCTTATTTCAACAGAGTTCGTATTCAAAACTGAGTTACATCAATCTTGATATTATTGTCTGGAGTTGCCTAATCTGTGTCCTTTGCCTAGAATGTTCTTTCTTGCTGGTTGGTTGCTCTCTCACCAGCTGTGCCCTGTGCTGCTCCCTACCCCTTCATCATTTGCTCTTTCTTCCATGATCCAGTTTATTTTTTTCTTGCTAAGACTTTTTTCATTTGTTAAGAATGTAAGTTAAAAGTTCCAAATACATATTTGTCCAATGAATGACTGTCAAGGTACCACAGGTATCACTCAAAAAGCAGAAAATAGCTAAGCTAATCTGACCCTGTATTCAACTGCTCTATCTGTGGTGAAAAACATTAAGGAGGAAGTAATAGATACTTGGTTACTTAAAAGTTAACCAAACTTAAGTAAGTCTAGTATTCAGGATATTGATTATTCTGGAGCCTATGAAAGGCATTTGGGTCTTATTTACCAGGAATTTTCTGAAGACCTCAATTTCTTAGAATTCTAAGCAATAGTTCTTTTAAAAACAATTGTAGTTTATCACACACCTTTGAAACTTTACTCCGCATAACTGTAAGAAACTTTAGAAAATATTTTATTTCCCTTCTCCTACATTTTTGAAAGTGAAATAGAAAGTTTAACCAATAAACTTGTGCTAAGAAGTTTGAGACTAAGCAAGAGGAAGGTATCTATCCTGGTGAGTGTCACAGTGAGAGGGTTGGGAATGTTGGTGGGTGGATGTTTACTTGTTCCTTAGTTTTGGGCCTGAACACTCAAGGCTGAGTCCATTTAGAGATACCAGAGAACCCAGATGTTTGCCTAAAAGCCAAGGAAGAATTGGGAGGGGATTGAAGGACTGAAGTAGGAGGTATGGGTTTCTCCCTCTGTGTCCCTCTTTCTGTTTCTCTTGTTTTGTTTTGATAGATTTTTTTTTTGTCCATCTCTTAATCCCTCCACATTTCCTTTCTCTCTTTCACCCACAGACCACCAAGATTTGGAACCTAAAATGAGAGTTTAAAAAATTACTAGCTATAATAATTTTTTAAAACACTTTATATTTTCTGATACACTTTTTCATTTATTCCTCTAATATAATATTTTGTTGCTCAGCTTGATTTTAAAGAAAAATTATTCTGACCTTCTTTGCTTACTATTTTTAAATGGTCTAAATGAATCAATAGCCTGAAAATGTGCTTTTCTTTGACCTAGAAACCTTGCTTCCTGGAATTTGTATTAAGGAAATAATTAAACAGGTGTGTAAGAACAGTTGTATAAGGCTGTTTATTCTAGAACTGTTCACCATATTGAAAAATTTGTACACAACCTATATGTCAATAATAATGCTCATTAAATAAATTTAGGTATATTCATGCAATTAAAGGTTATGCAGCCATTGAAATTCATTATGTAGATAAATATTTATTTCCATAGAATATATTTATGCTATATAGTTAAATGATCAAAGCAGTTTATCAAATGATGTGTACCATGGTCTCTGTTTTACATAAATATACGTACACACACATACATGAAGAAAACACTGGAAGAAAACATGATAGAAATTTAATACATTGTATGGTGGTTATCTCTGGTGATGGGATTGTGAGTGATTTTTCTTTTTTGCTCACATGTAATTTCTAATTTTTCTAGAACTAGAAAAACTGTTACTTCTATAATGAAAATACTATAACCAACGAAATTAGGTGCTTATTATAGGTGACAGTTGACTAAGCTGTACCGAAAATGGCATCCATTTTTGTTCTCATTACTTTTATAAGCCTGTTCTCTTACTCCCTTTCTTTTTCCCTTCTTTGTCCCTTCTCAATTAAAGAAGGTCTCATGTACTGGGGAAACCACTGGAGAGTCACTTGTTGAGGCCTCTGGAGCCCAAACGTGCCTTAAAGTAAAAAGCAGATAAAATGAAAAATTCACTGCTCCAGGGATCTGTTCTCTGATGGAAATATTCCTTAGACTGCCAGGATTTTCTTTCACTCTGTTTGATTTTAATGGTTTTCAGCTTCAAGATGGCTGGCGAGGATAGACTTCCAAAGGATTTAATGCAATGTAGCCTCCCACCTGGACACTCAGTGACTAGGAGAGTGGGCATTTTTGAGGCGGTATGCACAGAAGCAAAGTCAACCGGAATTTGAGACAGTTTCCCAGTGCCTCTAATGATCTTCCCCTGACCTCTTTGTTTTTTCCAGACAGACAACACCTTGCCCTGAATCATCCTGATAATTCTGTATTTGGCACTTTACATATTTCCAGAATGCATGCCCAGAATTCCTGCATCCTGTTCTTTGTCAGTGGCAATGCCAGGGTCTGGCTTGGACGGTGGTAGCTATAGGCGCCACCGCAGGAGAGAAGCCATCACTCCACAAGACAAGTGAACTTCTCATATCTTCTAATATCCGGAGCCTGAATGTGAGGTTAAAGGAGCCCCGGAGAGGATCAGGGCCTGGTAATTGCACGTGCTATTTTTAGCTCCTGTGTTTGGTCCCGGTGATCTGGGGGAACACTCATCCTCTCTGTGCATTGGTTTGCGATGGACAAAATGAACGGTGTGGTATTGTAGGCAGGGGAGCTACTTAAAGGCCAAGGAAAGAATGCCACAAACATAGTATTCTCAGCACAGCTAACAATGATGGGGGTGGGATGCCAGAATTCTTTCCTAGATCTTATCTCTGACTTGGTGTGCGTCCCTGAGCACTTAAGCTGTTTCTGTGGCCTTAGCTTTCTCATGCAGAGACAGGTAATAATACTCTGTTCTCTCTCCTTTCATTAGATGGGCACTGTGAGGATAAAATAGCAAGTTAATGAGATTTAAAATAGGAAGAAAATGTTTTTGAAGCCTTTAATGTACTCTGAGATTTTCAGATCCTGATTAAATAGAAGTTATTGTTTCGAGAAAAATGTGTACAGTTCATATTGTGTCCATACTCTTTCCTCGAATGCTGTAGTTATTTGACAATTTCTTTTCCCTTTCTGCACAAATTTGGAGGAAAAATGGAGGCAAAGTAAGAAAAATAAGTACAAGAAAGCCTGAAATGAAAGTTTGGGCAGTCGCGTTAAGCCTCGGACCCATATTCTGATTGGAACTAGCATGAAAACCCCCCTCTGACAGATTTGGAACAGTGCATTTAATAGGGTGACTAAAACGTCTGCCCTGGCAAGGACGTTTCTCACATGGAGACATAGTGTAATTTTATCTTGGGAAAGCACTGAGAACATACTTCTTGAACAGTTACGATACTGAAGACATTTCCTGGAAAACCACTGGCCTTTGCCTGGGACAGTTGCATCACACAGAAATGTTTGTGGTTCAGGTTTATAAGCAACACAGGATCGGAAGCCAATGGACAACTTCTGCTCAGTACAACCAGGTGCCAGATCTAAAATATGAGGCATTTTCCTATTTGTACTTTAGAAAAAAGTTGTCCAAGTTGTGCAGGATTCCTACCTCCCTAATAAGCCAACCAATCAAAACAATAAACTACCTTCTGAAGAAAACAAATTTATTTCGCTGATTTAGACTTTTGATGACATACTCTCTTGTGTGCCTTTTTTTTTTTTTTTTTTTGGCCATGCCTCACGGCTTGAGGGATCTTAGTCCCCTGACCAGGGATTGAACCAGCGCCATGCTCGGCACTGGAAGCAGGGAGCCTTAACCACTGGACCGCCAGGGAATACACTCTTGTGTACATTTCTTTTCTTTTGCCCTAAAACTGCAACTAGAAAGGAGGGAAATGGCCAAGAAATGTTCACGTATGTTCATATATTTGGCTTAGAGCATGGACTCTGAGGAAAAGTGTTCTTTTCTAAATATTATAAAACTATGTTCATTCTGGAAGAGCAAACAAGACTAATAATGATTACCTGCTGCAGAGGAAGGGGAAGTGGGAGGGAGACTTCACCTTTTCATAGTTTGTGATGTTTGCACAAATGTTAATCACCCACCCCCAAATTAAAATACTACTTAAAAAAAATGTTTACCTATGGGGAAAGAAATTGGCAGTGAAAAAGGAGTAGCTGGAGATTCTTTTGTTTAACGGAACCATTCTGATGTTTCTGCATTTTTGCCATGCATATAAATATATAAGTAAATAAAAACGAATGTATATTCATAATTAAAAAGAACAAACAACAGGAAAAAACAAAAACCTCTGTATTTCTTACTCCCGGAAAAAGAATGGATGTTACTTCTTGTTACTTCCTTACACACTTGAGAGTATTTTTGCCTGTGCCACAGAGCTACTCCAGGATTGTGGGATGAAGAGAGAGGCCAAAGTTTGTTTAAAGTCCAAGCCAAATGGTGATTTCCCTGGACAGCTTTCTCTGTACAGACATAACAGGGTTACACATTCCCTGTGAAAAAGCTACAGACAGATTACACCAGTCAACAGATCACCCTGCACGGAAACTGTAAAACCATTTTAACACTTACTTCAGATATTATTACATGTGACAAAGTATTTGAAAGATCAACCAAATAAACTGTTCCTAGGAAATGTTTCCAATAGAATACTTCTTGAATAATGTTCCTTTTCTTAGGTCACAGGGAACTGAATTAAGATACTGAAACATAAAGTAAGGAGTGAAAACCTACATTCTTAGCTGAATATGTTTGTAGAAACCTCTAGCTACGATAATATTTCTCAATCTTTTTTTGGCATATAGAAAAACTGAAATAGATTGTCTACTTTACATGGCAGAGAATACATATGTGGGTTTTATAAATGTGACAAGATTCCAAATTTGACAGTATGTATCTGTGTAACATGAATCCATTCGTTCAGTCATCAGTCATTTCTTTTACTATGCGTGAGCTCTGTATGAGATGCTCTGATGATCTAGAAATAATAAGACCCCATTGGACATGGGGAGGCTGATGGGAAAATCAGAGACCACGGGCTGGTGTGACAAGGAAGGTGTAAGTACTGTAAGAACAGGTGTCCTCTAGAGCAGCGGTCCCCAACCTTTTTGGCACCAGGGACCGGTTTGGTGGAAGACAATTTTTCCACGAACTGGGTTGGGGTGGGAGTGGGGGTTGGTCCAGGCAGTAATGCCAGCAATGGGGAGCAATGGGGAGCAGCAGATGAAGCTTCACTCGCTCCCCCACCGCTCACTTCCTGCTGTGCTTCCCAGTTCCATACTGGGCTGTGGCCCAGGGGCTGGGGACCCCTGCTCTAGAGTCAGGAAGGAAAATAACACCTCTCCTGGAGCAATGCATACAAAGCCCTTAACCCAAACCTGACACATCACAAAGGATTACTAGGTATTAGCTATTGTAAAGAAGGTAGCAGAGTTATAGAGTATTTGGGGAGCATCTCAGAAGAGTATGTAACTCAGTCTGAAACTGGCAGAAAGAGAAAGAGAGAGGGGGGGAGAGAGGAAATACTAAAAAGATGTACTTTAAAAGCTAGTTGATAGTTTCTAGAACTGTATTAAGTTCGTAAACAATAAGTTGATGATCTTCAATCAAAGGAGGGCTGGATTTTGTCACGAGCTTGAGTTAAAGTAGGGACGCACCACCTACTATACCAGAACGAAAGGAACCAAGGCTTCCCGCTTTTGTCCCCTATCGACATTTTAGACTGGATAGTTCTTTGTTGTGAGGGCCGTGCTGTGTATTGTAGAGCGTTTAGCAGCCTCCCTTGCCTCTACCCACTAGATGCCAGAGTCAGCCTCCTGGTTGTGACGACCAAAAACGCGTCCAGCCATTGCCAAATGTTCCCTGGGGGTCAAAATCGCCCCCGATTAAGAACCGCGGCCTGGGATAGGGAGGGTGGGAGGGAGGGAGACGCAAGAGGGAAGACATGTGGGAACATATGTATATGTATAACTGATTCACTTTGTCATAAAGCAGAAACTAACACACCATTGTAAAGCAATTATACCCCAATAAAGATGTTAAAAAAAAAGAACCGCGGCCTTAGACCAAGATAATTCCATTAAGTGTTTTAAAAGTTTCTTAAGCTATGAAGCTGCAGATGGAAAATTAAGATTGATAGAGAACCAACTTAAATATTTTGCTCTTATTTCGATTGCTGCTAAATGTATTGTGACGAAAACTATCAAATTAACTTGTCTAGAGACTGGTTTATTCTCATTTCCATTTGCCAGTCATAACAGGGTCTGAGACATAATCCAGGAAAGTGGCTCAAATTTGACATGGGCACCACTTACTCAGAAAAGTGAGAGCCATACTAGTTTCTCAATACCTCTATTAACTTAAGCTTTCTTGGCAGAAACTATAAAATAGGGGTTTTCAGCCATCAAGGCCATTAACAAATTATATACCATGGAGGCTATGCCAATTTATTTTCTCACACAGTATGAGAGTGATTCCTTCCCTATTTCTCTGATGGGTTAAAAATAACTCAGTGTTTTTAAAATTTGCTTTTCTTTAACTACAAGTGAAGGTGAGTACATTTTCCTATGTTTAAACCAACGACTTTTTGGCCAACCCAATATGTCTTTCTCTGTGAACAACTTTTTCACATCTTGAGGGATCTGTTTCTTCTTCCTCCCTCCCCTCTTTTCTTCCTTCCTCACTTATTTTTCTGTCTCTGTCTCTCCTTTCTAAAGACTCTTTAAAATTAGCCTTTTTTTCTATCATATCTGCTGCAAATAGTTTTTTCTAAGTTTGTTTTTGCTTTTCAACTTTGCTTATGGTAACTTTCCACAAAGAAATGTTTAATATATGTAGTCAAATGTATTCCCTTTTTTCTCTATGGATTTTGTCTTATGTTTAGAAAGCCCACCCTTACTTTGAGATGAAAAAGAAAAAAATTCTTCCATGTTTTCTTCTAGTACTGTCTTATTTTCATCTTTAAATCTTTGAGCTAGCTGGATTTTGTTTTTGAATAAGGAGCGAGGTAGGAATCCAAGTTTTATTTTTTTCCATATGGTTAGCCAAGTGTTCCAACACCATTTATTTTCCCTCCAAATAAAACTATTACCTTTACTTACACTAAATATTCATATTTAGGATTATCTCAGAAGTCTTAATTCTTTTCCATTTATCTCCGTCTGTTCACATATTGGTAACAAACTATTCATAACAGGTTTTAATATATGCTTTTTTATTTATTAATATTTTATTTCTATGTATTTATCAATATCTCCTTCTAAGTATACGTGATTTTTTTTTTTTTTGGCTGCACTGGGTCTTCATTGCTGCATGCAGGATTTCTCTAGTTGAGGAGAGCAGGGGCTACTTTTCTTTGCAGGGGGTGGGCTTCTCACTGCAGTGGCTTCTCTTGTTGCAAAACACAGGCTCTAGGCACACGGGCTTCAGTAGTTGCAGCTCACGGGCTCTAGAGCGCAGGCTCAGTAGTTGTGGCACACGGGCTTAGTTGCTCTGCGGCATGTGGGATCTTCCCGGACCAGGGATCGAACCCGTGTCCCCTGCATTGGCAGGCGGATTCTTAACCACTGCACCACCAGGGGAGCCTTATATATGATTTTATGTATATGCACATTCCTTCAGATATAGTAATAATGGTACAGAGTGTTAGGATACTACCATTTTTGTAGTGGGAAAATTTTGACCCATTATTTTGAGAATCCCAACTTAAGCCATTGAATGTTCAGCTAGTTTCTTATTTATTTATTTATTTTTAAATATTTATTGATTGATTTGGTTGCGCTGGGTGTTAGTTGCGGCAGGCGGGCTCCTTAGTTGCGGCACACGGGCTCCTTAGTTGTGGCATGCGTGTGGGATCTAGTTCCTTGACCAGGGATCAAACCCGGGCCCCCTGCATTGGGAGCAAGGAGTCCTACCCACTGCGCCACCAGCGAAGTCCCCAGCTAGTTTCTTATTGTCTTTCAAACTCTGAACACGATTTAACCCTTAACACTCAATGTATCTTCATTTATCATTTCACGTGTCACCTCAAGAGCTTGACACAAATGGCAGTTTACTGACTACAGTGGGGATGAGTCCAGCTGTGACGGGGTCCAGATAGTGACTGTAAGGAGACGGAAGTCAAGTGGGGTGTGTCGCCCAGGGAGCTGCAGTGGCGAAGCTTTTGTAGCAAGTGGTCTTGGGAGAGGCCCAATCCCCCAAGCCTGTCGATTATGGGGACCACAGGAACAAAATTGTCAGGTAACGCAAAGGTTGTTTGATTGCATCAGAAGAAAAACTGCAGACCTGACAAACAGGATCCTAGACCCAATTCAAACTCAACAGAGCAAGGAGTACCGGGCCCTCAGGCAAGTGCCAGACTTGAGTTCATTGAATAGTCCAAGGCACTCTTAACAAAAGGAGAGGCTGGTTGACTTTAAGGAAGCCTGCTAGAAAACCACAAATGTATGCCATGAATCTCCCTCGTCTTCCCAAAAGAGACCTATTCAGAAACACTTGCTACTGGTCTCATGAGTTTAGAGGGCTTTGTAGATCAGGATACTGTGTGGAACCTGTAGGAAATCTATGTGGATGATCCTGGAAATTTAGGAGCAAGTCCATGCCTCCTGAAACCATTCCCTTTTTCATATGAGAGAGCTCCGGACTTGCTACGAGGCTCACAGGTTGCTTGTAGTGAGGGCGTGACCTGCCAGGGTCCATTTTTGCGTGTGCTAACATCAAATGGATTCGAGATCTGCCACTTACTAACCATGTTATGATGAGCAGTCCCTTAATTTCTCTAAACCCCAGTTTCCTTGTTTCGTAAATGGGTTTTACAAAATCCATAGGTATATCTCCTAGGGTTGTTGTGAGGATTAAATGAACAAGGACATATCATGTAATTAAACCTGAACAGGCACATAGTAACTTCTCAATAAATGTTAAGGGTTGTTATTGCTATTATCATTATTACTGCAACCATTCTGTTTAAAGATCAGGATTCTACAGGGTACAAGCAGAACACAACTATTTATTTCCCCTACTGCCCATTCAAACGCACTCTGTAGGGCTAGCCTTCCTTTGTCCCTTGGGTGAAATCTACAGTAGGTCTGAGGATGCCCCGCAACACTCTCAGACACTATAATCTGTCACGCGTAGTTGCAGAATAGCCATACTTCAGTTTCGTGAACAAGCTGTTTGAATGTAAAGTTTGACTTCATCTAACTGAATTGCTATCCCTTTCTAGATCAGAGCCAGTGGCTAGTTTGGTTTCTCCCAGTGAAGTATTGACAGATACTGAATACATATGCATCTGGTTAATAGGTAGCTGTGTTCAGTATTACAGCACATCCCAGAAATTGATTTCAGCATTATGGATCCTGAAAAATAGTGTGGATTTTCCTGAATGACAAACAGCAAGGATAGGATTTCTCCTTTACATTTCTCTCATACTAAAAGGAGGGCTGGCCTGGATCAGGATTTACAAACACTTTGGTTTGTCCCGATGAGCAGGAACTTGGAAAGAGCAAGTTTGTTTACAAAGAAGAGACATATAGATTCTGTCAGTGAGTTAATTATAGCAGAAATAGGCGATCAATCGATCAATCACCTTCATGGTGCAGCACAGGGGTAAAGAACAAGGGACACCTATCATCAGATGATTATATTTGTTTGTCCTGAGCAACATCCCACTCAGTGTGGCTGACTCCTATCCTCTAGGCTTCCTGTGTATCTTCATAATCAATTGGTATAACTAATATAACTTGAGCATGCTTCTATGTCTTGCAATCAAAAGAAATTAATACAATCATATTGTCCTCAAATAACAATGATTTAATCTTTCTCATTCCTAATAGTTATGCCTCTTGGTTCTGTTTCTTGTCTTCAGGCATTAGCCAGAAATCCCAGAATTTTATTAAATAATATAGGTAATAGCAAGAATCCTTTTCTTGTTCCTGATATTAATGGAAATGCCTCTGGAGCATTTTTGGCATGCTTTATCCCTTTGAGACTCTGATAAAAGTTAACTATAAAAATGCACATACCTATAATTTTTTTCTTTCTTACAGTTTTTGGAGGCTAAAGCACTATAGACTACCAGGAAATTTTTGTGAATTTCATTATTAAGTATGAGGTTGGCTCTGGGTTTAAAATAATTTCTTTTTACTGTATTAATAAAGATTCTTTTTCTTTTTTTAACGTTTTACTTTTCTGTTTTTCTTTTTCTTTTGGCCATGCTGTGCGGCTTGCGGGATCTTAGTTCCCCGACCAGGGATTGAACCCAGGCCCTCAGCAGTGAAAGCTCAGAGTCCTAACCACTGGACCACCTAACCAGTCCTAACCACTGGAATTCCCAGTAAAGATTCTTTATAGTGTTAATTTAGAAATAAGAAAAAATATGAATTTCATCAAATATCTTTCATCATCAATCAATATATTTATATATTCTTTCTCTTTAGTCTTGCTGGTGCTGAATTATATTAATATGCTTATTAGTATCAAACCATCCTTGCACTCTTGGAATAAATTTTAGTTGGATTTGATACACGATATTTTTAATATTCCGTCAGATTTAATTTACTAGTGTTATACTAATGATCTAGCATTTGAATTTACTAAAAGATTATAGTGCATGTTAGAAATATTTTCAAATAAAAAGAATTTTAAGAAAATTATTTGTTGGGTAAATCTCAGTTGGCAAGAAAATAATATCAATCAAATCATCTGTTTTGTGAGCATTCTGGTAGGCATTAAAGAATACAGAAGTTCAGAAAATTACAGATCTGAAAGGAGCAGCTGATCAAACCCACTCATTTTACAGATTAGGAAGGCGGTTGCTCAGAGAGGTTAAGGGACTTGTGCAAGATCACAGTGCTTAATAGTGGCAACACTGGTTGTATAAACAAGTTGTATAAGCAAGTTGTTGAGGCTCAAAGAGAAAATCAGGGGAAAGACTTGTCTCATTTCCAATGGAACATTAATTCCACGGGAGAGTGAAAAGAGTGACTAGATCTGTTTCTGAAACAATGAAGGTTTTACAAAGAAATGATGTAAGCATTTTAATAAATTAAAGATGACTGTCATCTTTAAGGGATTAAAAATATTATTGGGCTTGATATTCCCATAGCTTTCAGTTCCAACTCTCTCACTTTCTCTGTATGTATACTTGGACAGTTCTCCCCAGCACACACCAGGGAAGACTTCCTGCCAAGAATGGGCTAAATGCATTACCAGTAGGGATGAAAGAAACACAGAACAAATGAAAGAGGCTTTGAGCACAGATATTTCAGAAAGTCTCTAACTTTTAAAACTATCTGGAAATATACCAACACATATGAAGGGCCCAGGCAAAGCAGAGGCTTCGCTTGCTTGCTGTTTGTGCATGTTCAGGCTGCACGTCTTTTAACGTCTCAAACGGGGTCCTATGTATCTCCATCAACTTTGTGCTGAACCTATCCTCCTAACTGTTCCCTCCCTTTAACCTCGTTAACAGAGAGTCAGCTGGAGCTTGCAGAGCTGCTCAACACGTGGTGCCCAGCCAGTGCCTGACTTCACGTGTGGCCAAGGGCTGACTTTTGAGGACTGTGACAATAGGACTGAAACATCTTTGTTTGGATAAGCCAGTGAGAAACTCAGCCAAACTGGTTGTTTGGTGTCACATAGCAGAATAATCAGTTAGATGACTGAATTTTTTTCTCTCAACTGCTGTGTTGACACGACCTCAGATTCTAATCTAAAGGTACATTTTATTGAAGCCTTGCTACAAAGAGCACCGTTTAAAAAACTTTTTTTTAACGATTAAGGGGCTGTTATATTTACTATTTATTTGAATCTCCAAACACTCTGCAGCAGATAGAGCAGTTAATATTATCCTAATTTAATGAAAGATGGACTTGTTTGATTTGCTCCATCTCATAACTTTTGTTTGTTTTCCTTTTTCTTTCTTTCTTTTTTGTTTGTGCATTTGTTTATTCATAGCTTTTTAGTGGTGGAGCTAGACCTCACCTGCCTGTCTCTCCCACAGTGCAGCACTGTCCCTCCTTTATTAGCATTTCTTTTCTAAAAATGTATACTTTCTGGAGAGAAAGTTGTATTTGTTAGGGTTTTACAGTCTTAAATACTTCCAAGTATTTGTGGACTACTGAAGCTTTCAATAAATAAATACTATATAAATTGTAAATACATTTTGGTGAGGAAATTTACTTACATGTATATTTGGAGGAACAGTGAAGAGAACTGAAATCTGTTTTTAAAATAATTTAATGGATATATGGAGTAGTCTGTAGAAATATTAATATGTAAATAGAAACCTAATCACTCAGAATTTAGGACATTTAAAAACTTTTTTCACTGTGGGAATTTTAAAACATATACAGAAGTAGAGAGAAGAATATAATGAACCCATTACCCCACTTCAGCAATTATCAACATATGATCAATCTTTTATCACCACCCTCTATACCCCCCATCCCTTCCTTGGATTATTTTAAACTAAATCCCAGACATTATATCATTTCATTCATAATATTTCACTATGTGCCTCTAAAAGATAAGGACCCTTTTTCTTTTTTTTTTTTTCTTGGGTGCGCTGTACGGCATGCAGGATCTTAGTTCCCCAACCAGGGATCAAACCCATACCCCCTGTGATGGAAGCATAGAGTCCGAACTACTGGACCGCCAGGGAATTCCCAAGGAGCCTTTTCCTTAAATCACAGTATTAGCACACTTTCACAATTCACCTAATACCCAGTTAGTTCTCAAAATTATCTGATTGCCCCCAAAATGTCCTTTATGGTCGGTTTGTTCAAATCAGGATTCAAACAAGATTCACACGTCAAATTTGCCTAGTATATCTTTAAATCTCTTTTAATCTAATTTCTGTCAAGAAAAATATTTAAATAACTGCCCCTGTCAGAATTCTCTGGCATTCGAGGGACTAGTTTCACTTATATATACCATACTTGATTTATTCTAAGGCAGGGTTAATTGTAAGATGCATTATTATTTTACGTAGCACCAAGAAATTTTAAATGCTGACAATTGTAATTGTTGGATGTCACCAACTGTAAAATATATTCCAATTTCAGAGATATAAAAATGGGGAAAATATGTCTTAAAATCAATGAAACATGGCAGTTGGAACACAGAGAGTTCACATGCCGTTTTTAATTTCAAATGGGGTGTGGAATAAGGCATATGAGATGCGCAAAAAGTTCCTTAGATAGGAATGGTTCACTTCTATCCCAGAGCAGACGCAGAATGAAGAGTGAGTTCTGTCCCCTGTCTTCCTGGCTAGTCATCTTGAACTCTTTTCTCCTCTGTGTGCTTTGACTTCAAGTTTGACAGAGAACCTGAATTTCTTAGAGTGTTTATACCACATTTACTGTACATCAGGACTTTAACTTGTTACACAAATCATGGTCTCTGAGAAGGCAACAAAATGCTTATTCTTTTGATTACACTGACTTTAGGATGTTAGGTGAGCCCAATTTGAAAAATACATATTCATAATGCCACTCTGGCCTTCAAAATGCTGGGCAGAATGCAGCTGCAGAAATCCTTTCTTCTTGGTTTGTGTCATCCTAGCTGAGTGCTTAATGGACAGTAAGATACTTTACATCAGCTGGATGACACAAGGAGGAAAATTGGCCAAATTGGCCTCAAACATGGTAGTTTTGGTTTTTACGTCTTAACAATGTTGATGTCACAGATTAGTTCCTGATAAGATGAGCGTCCACTTCAAAGACTTTGGGCTTCAACCTGTTCTCTTTTGGTTAACAGAAGCCTCTTGATAAGGAAAGGCTAGGAGGGTAGGAAGGTATATAATTGTAGCACAGGTCTTAGTATCGATGAAAATTTGTTTCTAAACTTTTTTGCCTCAGGTCACTGACAATTTTTGAAAGGCAAAAGACTTTGATTTCTCCCTGGAGAGATTCTAACCCATGCTGAAGAATTTTGCTTCTAGCTATCTGTGCTTATAAGAAGAATCTGAATTGTTTATGTACCAGATCTGAAGTTGCCCAAAGGCAACTTACTCCTAAGGCTCTCAGAAACCTGGGATATAGAAATTTTTTAAAAAGTAGAAATGTACTGCCCAATTCTTTGTTGTACAGGTGCCCTCTGAGGTACAGAAATAGGCTTGTTCTAGAATTAACTTTCTAAGTATCCAGGAAGTTCTAACGTGGAGAATGTAAAACCAGGGTTCCAGGTAAAACTGCAATTTACTGTTGCTCTTGTGTTTCTGCCTTGATTATTGAAAGGAATAAAATCTTTGAATTTCATCATAAGAACTTTGATTTAGCAGATTATTAATCAGATTTTCCTTTCCACCATTTAAATTTCAATGCTAATGTGTTTGAAATGTATTTGGAATGCTGCCCTAAACTTATCAATTTTTCATAAGTGACAAGAGAGAAAGACTTAATTGTAGTTTGCAGTAGCCTGCTATCCTGAGAATTTACATCAGCTACTTTGAGTTTGAACCTTGCTACTTACCAGTGAGAATTGTTACTTAAGGGGAAAGAAAAAAATAATAATGTAAATAAAGTTCAATGAATACATGAGACGGGAGCATTAGAAATTTGAAAACAGACATTCTGGAAATGAATAAATGTGAAAAGGGAGAATTACATATAATATTCAGAAGCAGAAAGAATATAGTAGTGGATATACCTGAAACTAACAAAACATTGTAAATCAACTATACTCCAATATAAAATAAAAATTAAATAAAGAGTATAGGAGTGGGTATATTTTCTTAGTAAAGTCAACAATAAACACTATTCTTTGTCACAGTAGTAAAATAAAGTTCTGATCTTACATTGTCAATTAAAAAGAAAAAATTCAAACCCCATGTATCTTTATTCTCTTCCAGTGCTTGTAATGTCATAGTCATCATTTCAACAGGGTCCTCAAGAATTTCCTGAAGAACAATTATGTTTATATCCTCTGTTTGTTCCGGCCCATAAATTTCCATAGATCTATGAACCTAGAAGTGAACTTCTTTTTCAGTAAATGTTTTATTGAAGTATATCTACAGAAAGGTTCAGCCAACTAATTTTTGTCAAGTGAACATACCCATAGAACCACCACTCAGATCAAGAAACAGATTATGACCAATACCATAGAAAGCCCCCTGGCACCACCACTTAGTCATGCCTCACTCCAAAGCTAACTACTATTTTGACTTCTTTCATCATAGCTTTGCCTGTTTCTGATCCTTATAAAAATGTTATCAAAAGTATGTATTATTATGAATCTCATTTTCATTCAACATTAGTATTTGTGAAAATCAGTCCTATTGTTGTAGCCTGTACATCCTCATTGCTGTATTCTACTGTATGAAAATACTATATGTATCCATTCATAATATAGCTATCCATCAAATATTAATGAACATTTGAATTGTTTTGAGTTTTGAGCTATTATGAAGGGTCCTGCTATGAACATTTGTGTACGTGACTTTTAGTGCACGTGTGTAAGTTTTCCTTGGCTATACAGTGAAAAATGGAGGATTTGAGAAGTTCAACTTTAGTAGATATTGTCAAACAGTTTTTCAAAGTTGTTATACACATTTACACTTGCACCAGCGGTGTATGAAAATTGAAATTACTTCACATCTTGCCAACATTTGGTATTGTCAGTCTTACTAATTTTAGCTATTTTGGTCGGTGTGCAGTGGTTTTAATTTGCATTTTCCTGGTGATTAATAAAATTGAGCATCTTGTCGTATGTTTATTGACTGGGTATCCTTTTTATAATGCCAATGTAAGTCTTTTGCCCATTGTCCTATTGAGCAGTCTGCTTTCTCCTACTGACTAGTTGGAATGCTTCATATATACAGATATGATTCTTTGGTTGAATATTTGTATTACTAATAACTTTTTCACTTGGTAGTTTTCCTTTTCACTCTTTTAATGAACATAAATTCTTATTTTAATATAGTCCAACTTATAGACTCTTTATGGTTAGTGTTTTTTATGTCCTGTTTAGGAAATTGTTGCCTGCCTTAAACTCATGAAAATATTCTCATCTATCTTCTTTCTAGGAGTGTTATTGTTTCATGTTTGGAATTAAAATTCATGTGCTATTAATTTTGGGTATGGTGAGAGATACGATTCAATTTTCGGTTTTTTCCCATATGGATATCAATTAACTTGGCATTATTTGAAAAGACCACTTCTTTTCCCATGAAAAGAAAACCACTGCAGTGGTTCTGTTTCTAACCTCTGTTCTGTTCCACTGGTCTATTTGTCTATTTTTGTACCAAAGACACACTAATCAATTATTGCAGTTTTATAAGTCCATTATCCATTAACTTTGTTCTTCTGCATAATTATCTTTGCTATTCTTGGTCCTTTGACTTTCCAAATAAATTTTAGAATCAAGTAATAAATTTCCATCAAAAAAAAAACCTGCTGCAATTGGTATTGGATTTACATTGAATATCTTAGATCAATTTGGGAAGAACTACATCTTTACAATATTGTCTTCCAATCCACAAATATGGCATATTTCTCTGTGTACTTAGATTTTATTTATTTTTCTTTCAATACAGTGCTGTGGTTTTGTATGAAGGTGTTTTGTACTTCATTAGATTTATTCCTAGGTAGCGTGAATTTTTAAATGCTAAGTGATATTTTTGTATTGAAATATAATTGACATATTACATTAGTTTCAGGTGTACAATGCGATGATTCAATATTTGTATATACTGCAAAATGATCACCACACTGAATAGTTAACATCCATCACCACATATAGTTACAAAATTTTTTTTCTGTGATGAGAACTTTCTAGATTCACTCTGCTAGTTATTTTTAAATATGCAATACAGATTATCAACTATAGTCACCCATGTCGTGTATTATATCCCTATGACTTTCATTTTATAATTGGAAATTTGTGCATTTTGACCCCCTTCACCCATTTTTCTCACCTTCCCCTCACATCTCAGGCAACCATCAATCTGTTCTCTATATCCATGAGCTCATTTTTTCTTCTTAAAATTCCACATATAAGTGAGATCACATGGTATTTATCTTTTTCTGTGTGACTTATTTCACTTAGCATAATGCCCTCAAGGTCCAACCATATTGTTACAAATGGCAAGATTTCATTCTTTTTTATGGCTGAATAATATTCCCTTGTATATATGTATCACATTTTCTTTATTCATTCATTAATTGATGGACATTTAGGTTGTTGCCATGTCTTGGCTATTGTAAATAATGCTATAATAAATATGTAATAAATAATGCTGTAATAAATATCTTTTTTAAAAATTAAGATTATGTTTTATTTGTACATGTTACTTGATCAACATGATTCTTTGTGCCTCATTTCAAGTGAACAACAGTTTCCAATCATAATTGTCATTTGAACCTTTTTTTTTAACATCTTTATGGAGTATAATTGCTTTACAATGTTGTATTAGTTTCTGCTGTATAACAAAGTGAATCAGCTATACGTATACATATATCCCCATAGCCCCTCCCTCTTGCGTCTCCCTCCCTCCCACCCTCCCTATCCCACCCCTCTGGGTGGTCGCAAAGCATGAGCTGATCTCCCTGTGCTATGCGGCTGCTTCCCACTAGCTATCTAGTTTACATCTGGTAGTGTATATATGTCAATGCTACTCTCTCACTTGGTCCCAGCTTACCCTTCCCCCTCCCCATGTCCTCAAGGTCATTCTCTACGTCTGTGTCTTTATTCCTGTCCTGACTGTAGATTCATCAGAACCATTTTTTTTTTAGATTCCACATATATGTGTTAGTATATGGTATTTGTTTTTCCTGACTTACTTCACTCTGTATGACAGAGTCTAGGTCCATCCACCTCACTGCAAATAACTCAGTTTCATTTCTTTTTATGGCTGAGTAATATTCCATTGTATATATGTGCCACATCTTCTTTATCCATTCATCTGTCGATGGACATGTAGGTTGCTTCCGTGTCTTGGCTATTGTAAATAGCACTGCAATGAACATTGTGGTACATATCTCTCTTTTTTTTTTTATATAAATTTATTTATTTATTTATCTGCATTGGGTCTTCGTTGCTACTCACGGGGGCGAACAGGGGCTACTCTTTGTTGTGGTGCACGAGTTTCTCATTGCGGTGGCTTCTCTCATTGTGGAGCACAGGTTCTAGGCACGCAGGCTTTAGTAGTTGTGGTATGCGGGCTCAGTAGTTGTGGCTTGCGGGCTCTAGAGCGCAGGCTCAGTAGTTGTGGCACATGGGCTTAGTTGCTCCACGGCATGTGGGATATTCCCAGACCAGGGCTTGAACCTGTGTCCCCTGCAATGGCAGGTGGATTCTTAACCACTGCGCCACCAGGGAAGTCCCTACATGTCTCATTTTGAATTATGGTTTTCTCAGGGTGTATGCCCAGTAGTGAGATTGCTGGGTCATATGGTAGTTCTCTTTTTAGTCTTTTAAGGATCCTCCATAGTGGCTGTATCAACTTACATTCCCACCAACAGTGCAAGAGTGTTCCCTTTTCTCCACACCCTCTCCAGCATTTATTGTTTGTAGATTTTTTGATGATGGCCATTCTGACCGGTGTGAGGTGATACCTCATTGTAGTTTTGATCTGCATTTCTCTAATGATTAGTGATGTTCAGCATCCTTTCATGTGTTTGTTGGCAATCTGTATATTTTCTTTGGAGAAATGTCGATTTAAGTCTTCTGCCCACTTTTGGATTAGGTTGTTTTATTGATATTGAGCTGCATGAGCTGCTTGTATATTTTGGAGGTTAATCCTTTGTCAGTTGCTTTGTTTGCAAATATTTTCTCCCATTCTGAGGGTTGTCTTTTTGTCTTGTTTATGGTTTCCTTTGCTGTGCAAAAGCTTTTAAGTTTCATCAGGTCCCATTTGTTTATTTTTGTTTTTATTTCCGTTTCTCTAGGAAGTGGGTCAGAAAGGATCTTGCTGTGATTTATGTCATAGAGTGTTCTGCCTATGTTTTCCTCTAAGAGTTGTATAGTGCCTGGCCTTACATGTAGGTCTTTAATCCATTTTGAGTTTATTTTTGTGTATGGTGTTAGGGAGTGTTCTAATTTCATTCTTTTACATGTAGCTGTCCAGTTTTCCCAGCACCACTTATTGAAGAGGCCGTTTTTGTCCATTGTACATTCTTGCCTCCTTTATCAAAGATAAGGTGACCATATGTGCATGGGTTTATCTCTGGGCTTTCTATCCCTTTCCATTGATCTATATTTCTGTTTTTGTGTCAGTACCATACTGTCTTGATTACTGTAGCTTTGAAGTAACTCTGAAGTCTGGGACCCTGATTCCCCAGCTCCGTTCTTCTGTCTCAGGATTGCTTTGGCTGAGCAAATCCTGGGGTCTTTTGTGTTTCCATACAAATTGTGAAATTTTTTGTTCTAGTTCTGTGAAAAACATCACTGGTAGTTTGATAGGGATTGCATTGAATCTGTAGATTGCTTTGCGTAGTAGAGTCATTTTCACAATGTTGATTCTTCCAATCCAAGAACATGGTATATCTCTCCATCTGTTTGTATCATCTTTAATTTCTTTCATCAGTGTCTTATACTTTTCTGCATACAGGTCTTTTGTCTCCTTAGGTAGGTTTATTCCTAGGTATTTTATTTTTTGTTGCAATGGTAAATGGGAGTGTTTCCTTAATTTCTCTTTCAGATTTTTCATCATTAGTGTATAGGAATGCAAGAGATTTCTGTGCATTAATTTTGTATCCTGATACTTTACCAAATTCATTGATTAGCTCTAGTAGTTTTCTGGTAGCATCTTTAGGATTCTCTATGTATAGTATCATGTCATCTGCAAACAGTGACAGTTTTACTTCTTCTTTTCCAATTTAGATTCCTTTTATTTCTTTTTCTTCTCTGATTGCTGTGGCTAAAACTTCCAAAACTATGGTGAATAATAGTGGTGAGAATGGTTAACCTTGTCTTGTTCCTGGTCTTAGAGGAAATGGTTTCAGTTTTTCACCATTGAGAACGATGTTGGCTGTGGGTTTGTCATATATGGCCTTTACTATGTTGAGGTAGGTTCCCTCTATGCCTACTTTCTGGAGAGTTTTCATCATAAATGGGTGTTGAATTTTGTTGAAAGCTTTTTCTGCATCTATTGAGATGATCATATGGTTTTTATCCTTCAATTTGTTAATATGGTGTATCACATTGATTGATTTGCGTATATTGAAGAATCCTTGCATTCCTGGGATAAATCCCACTTGATCATTGTGTGTGATGATCCTTTTAATGTGCTGTTAGATTCTGTTTGCTGGAATTTGTTGAGGATTTTTGCATCTATGTTCATCAGAGATATTGGCCTGTAGTTTTGTTTTTTGTGACATCTTTGTCTGGTTTTGGCATCAGGGTGATGGTGGCCTTGTAGAATGAGTTTGGGAGTGTCCCTCCCTCTGCTATATTTTGGAAGAGTTTGAGAAGGATAGGTATTAACTCTTCTCTAAATGTTTGATAGAATTCGCCTGTGAAGCCATCCATATATCTTTTTGAGTTAGTGTTTTCATTTTCCTTGGATAAATACTCAAGTAGAATTGACGGATCATATGGTAGCTCTATTTTTACTTTTTTGAGGAATCTCCATATTGTTTTCCATAGTGGCTGCACCAATTTACATTCCCACCAACAGTTCACAAGTGTTTCCTTTTCTCCACATCCTTGCCAACACCTGTTATTTCTAAGTGATGTTATTTTAAAATTTTCATTTTCAATTGTTGTCATTATATAGAAATAACATTGATTTTTAAAATATTGACCTTGTATCCAGTAACCTTGCTACATTCACAGCAGATTCTTTTATATTTTCTACATACACAGTCACATCATCAGTGAATAATGACAGTTTTATTTCTTCCTTTGCCATTCTTATAACTTTTCTTTCTTTTTTTTTTTTTGACTTATTGCATTGGCTAAGTACTGTAGTTCAGTGTTTTTAAAAATAGTGATAATGAGTATACATGTTCTGTTCTTGATTTCAGGGAGGAATACTTTTAGTATTTCACCATCAAGTATAATATTTGTTGCATGCTTTTTATAGATTCTTTTTATCAAATTAAGGACATATCCATCAGGGACTTCCCTGGTGGCGCGGTGGTTAAGAATCTGCTTGCCAGTGCAGGGGACGTAGGTTCAATCCCTGGTCTGGGAAGATCCCACGTGCCGCGGAGCAACTAAGCCCATGTGCCACAACTACTGAGCCTGCGCTCTAGAGTCCGTGCTCCTCTACAAGAGAAGCCACTGCAATGTGAAGCCCGCGCACCGCAACGAAGAGTAGCCCCGGCTCGCCGCAACTAGAGAAAGCCGGCGCACAGCAACGAAGACCAAATGCAGCCAAAAAAAAAAAAAAGTAAATTAATTAATTTTTTAAAAAGAACATATCCATCTATTTCTAGTTTGCTAAGCTTTTTTTTTTTTTTTAATCATGAATGGGCATACAAGGAAATTTTTAATCTAACTCCTCTATTCTTAGGTTGGAGTATACCCAAACTACTCTGTAGTTTAGATTTCATATTATTAAGACTAAAAGGAATCCCTTACATTTTAATAATATATTCTTATGGGAGGTCTGTTATGTTTTATTATCTCCATTCAATTTACTATAAAATGGGGACAATAATAGTATCTACTAGAGGTTGTTTTGGGGAGATGAAATAATTATATGTAAACTGTTTTAACAGTGCCTGAGAGGTAGCAAGAATTTTATAAACATTAGTTACTGATACTTTATACTTCTTTTCACACGTGAAGGAAGCAAGGTTGAGAAAGAGTGAGTGACAACCAGCGGTGGACTTGGTCCTGAAAACTAGATATCTTTTTGTTTTTGGACTGTGCAGCTTGTGGGATCTTAGTTCCCTGACCAGGTATTGAACTGCAGTGATAGCACCAAGTCCTAACCCCTGGACTTCTGGGGAACTCCCAGAAAACTAGATATCTGGACTCTCATCTCCTGGCTCTTTCCCTTACATCATTTTCCTTCAAGAGAGGATTCAGCGGCCTTTGACTAGTTTTACATTAGTAAGTCTCTTCATCATATTAAATGTTTTCAAAAGATGATAAAATTTTTTTTCCCTGAAAGGGATGGAAGGAACTCATGACATATTTTATAGGCTTCATGTCTTTTTTTTTTTGAGTTTTGTTTTATTTATTTTTTATACAGCAGGTTCTCATTAGTTATCTATTTTATACGTATTAGTGTATATATGTCAAACTGTACTGACTGAATTATACAGATATTATATAGATAATTCTAGGTAGTCAGTGTACTTAGTGTACATGCTTCCTAAGTATGTCTCAGAATAGCAGAAGTATTTGAGAAAGAATTTGTTTGTCAAGTTCTTTCATATATAGACTCTTCTTACAAGTTAAGACAACCACATCACTCATGGCTGCCATGCAAAGAATCTTGTCTTCAATCAGCTCATTAAGGTATCTTTGTAAAGATAGTATTTTTTTAAAGGCACTTTGCCAGCTCCCTCAAACATAACTTTGTAAATGGACAGCAAGAAAAACATGGCAAATCACTTCCATATGGCTCAAGGCAATGAGAAATTTTTTTGATTAATAACACATTCAGTACAACAAAATAACTTCCAAATCTGCCAGAGAGACACTAACTTATCTGCTACATTTATTTTCTGTTTGATTTTTTCAATGTTTTGACTCTTTAAAAACCCTCCTAAACTCCCAATTGGTTCATTTTTAAACAATAGCCTCTTCCAAGATGATCACCTGTTCATATTTGTCAGCCCTATCAAGCAAATAGCTGGTCTTAAAACTTATTTTAGAGCCAGCTGCTTTAAACATATGCTTCAGTATTCAAGGGATGCTTTTTACAGACTCATCGGTTGATAAAATCATTAACATGTCATCTGCATATGCAAGTACTAGTTTGAACATCTAAACTACTCTGCTTCCTTCCACACCTGTCTAAATTGTAAACCAAGCAAGTTAGTTCACATCATAAATTCTCATCAAAGGGTTTTTAATTAATACAAAAAGGACCAAATGGGCACCTACCCTTAATGTTTTCATTATCTGGATCTCACCATTCCTCCCAGACAGAAACTAATCACATCATTTTCACACTCTTGACAGATTGGAAAGGTATGATGTAAGACTGTGCAACTTTAAACATGTCATCTCCCATAAAGAGCTATTTTTTTCTTTTTCAAATAAAATAGGGTAAAAACTCAACTGTCTTTTATTCTGTATGTTTTACAGTTTCTCTTGGTATAATGAAACCATCTGCCACCTCTGTCCCTAACGCCTGGAATGAATCAAATCATCTTCCTTGCAAACATTGTTAATCTCACAGTAATCCCTCCTAATCACTTTGTAATCAGCACTCAGAGGGGCTAAAGTTCCTTGATTCTTAATCACGGTATTTTAATCATCATTCTTGTGAGACAGCAGTTAGTAATCCCTGAATCTTGGGCTTATTTCTTCCCAACTTCCTAATTATTCCCTAGAACAAAGAACAGAAGCTCTCTAGATATGAGAAACCAGATCTCTCTGGCTAGAACTGGTTGGGAGAACATGACAGTCTCAGGGTGGTGTTTCTGATGACTGTTTGACTATTATTTTCAATTTTGGATACTGAAGACAGCTCCTTATTTTTTTTTACTTCCCAATTTTCCGTTGTTTTCTTTTATTTCCTTATTCTTTTCCCTTAATCTCTTTTTCCTTTATTGCACTTTTTACCTTAGCAAAATTTTGCATGAGTAACAGCTTATTTTTCTGCTTTGCATCCTTAAAAAGCTTTGGTTTTTGGATGTATAATTCCCTTTTTTATTCTTTCTCAAACTGAGAAAATTTCCCTCTATTCCTAGTTTGCTGAGAGCTTTTATCATGAATCAGTATTGGATTTGATCAAATGCTTTTTATGCATCTACCAATATGATCATATAATTTTTCTCCTTGGGACTGTTGGTATGATGGATTACATTAATTAATTTTTGTCTCTATATTTTTAAGGTGCAATATTCTTACTCTTTTATATCACTTTACAATTTATTATTTCTTTTTCTTTACAATTTTTTTCCCTGAAAGGGATGGAAGGAACTCATGACATATTTTATAGGCTTCATGTCTTTTTTTTGAGTTTTGTTTTATTTTTTTATACAGCAGGTTCTCATTAGTTATCTATTTTATACGTATTAGTGTATATATGTCAATCCCAATCTCCCAGTTCATCCCACCACCACCACCACCCCCTGCCACTTCCCCCGCTTAGTGTCCCTGTGTTTGTTTAGAGGCTTCATGTCTTGTTAAGTAATTGAATATTCCTTTCTCTTCATTCTTAATTTTTCTCCATCACCAAGTTTAAGATTATGTGTTATTTCCTCATCTCACAATGTCTTTCATGGCCGTGTTTATATAACACTCATCATAAAATCTATTTTTATTCTTTAAATTGATTCATTTATTTAAAAAATATTATGGGAAACTACTACGTTCCAGGCACAAAGCAGAAACTCATTCACCATTTAGTATGAGGCTCTACATCAGCTAAATATCTCTTACCTAGAATCTAAGTTGGAACTCTTGATCTTTAAGTAAACAATTGAGAAATGGGCCTTTTCCCTTGGTTACTTAAATAATAAAAATGGTCACTAAAGAGTTGGGTGCTCCTTTTATGATCTCTTCTTCCCAAACCCAATCCTGTAGCGTATTTATCAATTTATCAAGCATAGATTTGATAACTAAGAGTGTTCTAATTGCATTGGAAGGGAATGAGTCTGGAGAGTGAAGGAAGAAAGGACCTGAGAAATCTTCTCTTCTAAGAGTTTAGATTAGGAAAGTAATCACCTCATAACTTGTCTCAGTGCTTTTTGTTTCTCTCCTCTCCCTCAAACATAGCACTGATTTTGTTTTAAAACAATTCAGTGGTTTTTAGTATGTCTACAGAGTTGTGCAATCTTCACCACAATCAATTTTAGAACATATTTATCATCCCCCAGAGGAACCCGTACCCCTTAAGGATCATGTCCCAACCCTCCCTTCTCTCCATCCAGCACTAGGCAACCACAAATGTGCTTTCTGTCTCTATAGATTTCCCTATCCTGGACATTTCATATAAATGGAATCGTATACTATGTGGTCTTTTGTGACTGGCTTCTTTCCCTTAGCATATTCTTCTCAAGGACCATCCGTGTTGTAGGGTGTAGAGATACCACATTTTGTTTGTCCATTCACCAGTTGATGGACACCTGGATTGTGTCTACCTTTTGACTGTTATGAATATTGCTGTAAGGACATTCATTTACAAGTTTTTGTGTGAGCATATATTTTCATTTCTCTTGGGTATAAACTTAGGGATGGAATTTGTGGGTCATAATATAACCCTAGGTTTAACTCTTTAAGGAACTGCCACACTGTTTTCCAAAATGGCTGCACTATTTTACATTTCCACCAGCAGTCTGTGGTGGTTCCAATTTCTGCACATACTCGCCAACACTCATTACTGTCTGTCTTTTCTATTATAGCTAAACTAGTGGGTGTACAGAGGTATCCCTTGTGGTTTTGATTTGCATTTCCCTTTTGACTAATGGTGTTGAGCATCTTTTCATATGCTTATTGGCAATCTGTATATATTCTTTGGAGATATATCTATTCAGATCCTTTTCCCATTTTTAAATTAAATTATTTGTTTGCTATTGACTAATTTTCTTTTCTTGTGATGTCTTTGCCTGGTTTTAGTATCAGGGTAATACTGGTCTCATAGAACAAGTTGGGAAGTGCTCTCTCACCTTCAAATTTTTGGAAGAATTCATAAAGAATTGGTATTAACTCTTCTGTAAATGTTTAGTAGAATTCACCCAGTGAAGTCAGCACTGATTTTTTTAACCTTTCTGTTAAAAACCCTTTAATGGTTACCAATTACTAATGAATTAGATACAACATCCCATATTGCACCCCTTATAAAGTCTCAATCTGCATTCCCAGCCGTATGTTCTACTATTCCCAACTAGTATCCCGCTGACCACTAGTGATAGGCAACTTGACCACAGGCTGTCCCACTTGTTGCCTTGACTTAGGCTTCTCATGTACTTGTGTATCTCACTAGTCAGACTGCCATCCATCCTTAAGATATTTCAAATCTACTTCCACCTTGAAACCTTTTCTTGACTCTCCTGTTATATTAGTTTGGGTTTTCTTGGAATATTCCAACTAACTTCCTCTAATACCCTTTTTAAAAAAATTTTTATTATTTTTTAAATTTTTGGCCACACCACGCTGCTTGTGGGATCTCAGTCCTCCAACCAGAGATTGAACACGGGCCATGGCAGTGAAAACCCCAAATCCTAACAACTAGGCCACCAGGGGACTCCCTCGAATAGCCATTAAAAAAAAAAAATCTCGATTTCCACAGCATAGGACTTATTAAAGTCTTCATAATAGGTTTCCATAATTAATTAGTTTTAAAAGCCACCTTAATGGGGGAAGGCCCATTCCAGTTAAGCTGGGACCTGTTAGTTACTCTGGTAATAACACTTAACTACCAAATACTGTATGGAATCCACCGCGAACAGTATTTCTCTGTGAGTTCTTTTTCCAGTGTTCGAATAATTAACAAGAATTTTTGCTTGAGGAACTCATGATGAATGACTTCTCTGTGTTTCACCATATTTCTGAGGAAAATTCGTATTAAAAAATAGATTCAGTACTGGGGGAGGTTCTGCATGCCTTTTTGCTGACTTTCCAAGACTCAAAATAATGGTCTTCACAGTAGGGAACACCAAAGAAGCTAATGGCAGAGTTACAATGGTAAACGTTTTCTAAAAACGATTTCTTCTTCCAATAGCTAAAAAAAAAAAAAAACTTTTTCAGTATTTTAAAGCTGTGGTATAATTTTGTGTTAAGAAACTGTGTGGCCTTAGTAAATGTAGTATTTTATATATATATAACATTGCTTTTCAAGTACATATGAAGATTGCATTTTCTTAAAATAGTTTTGAAATGTTTATGAGGGAATAAAATGCTAAAAACCTTCTCCTGTTTTGCCATATTTTGAGGGGATTTCTACATGAGTGAGTTAAGATTTATGACAAAGTGAATGCTGTACTAACACTGCTCATGTATATCTGTTTCCTAAATTTCATTAAGATAAAACTTTTTTTTAGTGAGGAATGAGTTAAGAAGGAAACTCTTTAAGATAACATTATCAACAAACATGTCATAGATCTATGCTATTATGTAAATGTTGTGACTACAGCCATATCTTTAGCTGACTTCAACAATATTGCCAGTTTTATCTCAACATTAGCTGTGGAGGTATGTTGGTATTGCCTCTATTATTACTATCAATCAAAAAATAATAAGAGCTATATTCATTTATCATCACTTACTGTATACTAGGCAGGATGTCAGGCATTTATATTACCACTTAGCTCACAACAAACCAGCAAGGAAGGTATTTAGATTAGCTAGGATTAGGTTCAGTTGTGAGTAACAGAAACCTAAAATAACAATGTCTTAAACAAGGGAGAATTTTATTTCTCTCACGTAAAAGTCCAGAGCTAGGCAGTCTAGGGCTGGTTTCACAGTTCTGCGCTTGTTGTAGTCTGTAGGGGCCCAGACTCTTTCTCCCTGTTAAGTGACCACTAGCTGCAATGCCAACAGAGAGGAAAGGGATGAAGAAAAAGGGGGCAAAGGAAATGTACCAGCTTCCTTAGGAAGGTTTCTACAACATGATATTTCACTTAGAGCTCACTGGCCAGAACTTAGTCACATCAACACACCTACGTGGGTGGCCATGTGCCCAACTAAAAGTTGGGGGATCTAAAACATTGAGAAAAGAAGATAAGATATCGGGGGACAACTAGATTCCTTCTCTGAGACAATATTATTAGCTCTATTTTATAGATAAGAAATCTAACCCTTAGAACTATCAATTAACTTGTCCAAATTCATCGGTTTAATACATGTTTCAGAGAAGATTTATAACTAGATTTGTCTACCTGAAAGTTCTATGCTATTGGAGCAGGAGAAAAGGGGATGGTGTAATAGTAATTTCTTTTTTTTTTTTTTTTTTTTAGTAATTTCTTTTAGAAGCCTAGTAATATTGCCTTAAATGACGTCTCAGTTAGTTATTGCTATGTCACAAATCATTCCAAACTTAAACAATATGCATTTATTTTGCTTAGGAATCTACAGGTTGGCTGAGCAGTTCTGCTGATCTGAGGCCACCTCGGCTGTATCTCTGCCTGGAGGTTGGCAGCGGGCTAATCTGGAACTGCCTTTGCTCTGATAACTCGACATTGCTCCACACGGCCTCTCACCCTCCAGGAGGCTAGCCTGGGCTTGGTCTTGTAGTATGGCAGCAGTCCAAGAACAGAAGCATGCAAGACTTCTTGAGGCACTGGTTCATAATCGGCTCAATGTCATTTCCACTACATTCTATTAGCAAAGTAAATAACAAGACTAGCCCAGATTCAAGGGTTGGGGAAATAGTCTAAATCTCTTGATGAACCGCAAGTCACATTGGAAAGAGCATGGATCCAGGAGACCACTTACAAATACAACATTTTCATCTGCTACACTGAAACTGGATTAAGTCTAGGAAGGGATACAGAGGAAAAGAATCTGTGGCTAAAGATTTCATCATTGTCCTGTGAAACTGTAATTAATCCTGAAGTGCATTTTTCTCTAAAATAAAATGTCTATGTTAAATCTTAATTAAAAGTGTGTGGATATCTTCAGGTTCTTGAGAAAGAGAATGAAAAGAGTTAGCTTTGTTTTCTTGATTGTTTGGACCAGTTTGTTTATTCATTCACTTAACAAGAAAGCACTGAGTCCCTACCATGGACTGAGCACCTTGCTAGGCACTGAGATATAATGATTAGCAAATCTAAAAACGGTGCCAACTTTCACGGAGTTTACCCCTGGGGTTGGGGAGATGAGACATTAATTAATTTCACAAATAAATGCATTACAACAAAATGCAAAGAGTGACATGAAGTAAATGTATATGATAACATGAGACTTTCTAAAACAAAGCTGATCTGGCCTAGGGCATCCAGGAAGGCTTTCTTTTTTACGGTACGTGGGCCTCTCACTGTTGTGGCCTCTCCCATTGCGGAGCACAGGCTCCGGACGTGCAGGCTCAGCGGCCATGGCTCACGGGCCCAGCCGCTCCGCAGCACGTGGGATCTTCCGGGACCGGGGCACGAATCCGTGTCCCCTGCATCAGCAGGCGGACTCTCAACCACTGCACCACCAGGGAAGCCCAGGAAGGCTTTCTTGAAGAAGAGATGTTCAAGTTGAGATACGAAGGATAAGTTAGAATCAAGAGTGTAGGGATAGAGGACAGGGTTCAGGTAAAGAAACAGCATGCTATAGGTCCTAAAGTGGCAGCGAGCCTGGCACTTATGAGGACTGAAATGAAGCCACTACGGCTGAAAAACAGAGTGAGAGGAAGCAGGTTGTAAGATGACATGGAAGGGCTAATGGCTGTCAGATTATGTTGGGCCTTAGGTGATTATGAGAAACCCTGTCTTAAGTCAGACACAGAAAGACAAATGTCATATAATACTGCTTATATGTAGAATCTAAAAAAAGGGTACAAATGAACTTATTTACAAAACAGAAGTAGAGTCACAGATGTAGAAAACAAACTTATGGTTACCAGGGATGGGGGGTGGATAAACTGGGAGACTGGAATTGACATATGCACACTACTATATATAAAATAGATAACTAATATGGACCTATTGTAGAGCACAGGGAACTCTACTCAGTACTCTGTGGTGACCTAAATGGGAAGGAAATCCAAAAAAGAGGGGATATACGTATATGTATAACTGATTCACTTTGCTGTACACCTGAAACTAATACAACATTGTAAATCAACTATACTCCAATAAAAATTTTAAAAAAACAAAGAAACTTTGTCTTTATCTTCAGAACAGAAAAGAGTCATAGTAAATGACATTGTTCTTTGCTGTCAAAGAATTTCATACCAATAACTATTGGGAAGCTTAAGTGTCAAGCCAAAAGACGGGCTTTGCCCTGACATGGTTCTGATCGAGTGCGTTCCATTTGTGGAGTGTGTGTGTGTGTGCGTGTGTGTGTGTGTGTGTGTGTGTGTGAGAGAGAGAGAGAGAGAGAGAGAGAGACATGGAGGCAGAAACAGAGAGAGACTGAGACACAGAAGGAGAGACACAGAGGACGGGGTGTGGTTGGCCCATTCCTACGGCTGAACTGTTGGCTGGTCTGGTTTTCGTGCAACAGTTCTGTGACTGACATTTGATTCTGCTGTCTCTTTAGAATAAGGTCTTTTATAATTTCCTCCCATTTCTCTGCATGATTTCTGCCCATCACTGGGTAAAGCAAAATTATTCCTAATGGGTTTTTGATTGGTTCTTTGGAGCCCCCGTTTTTAGTAAGCACACAAAAAAACTATTCATCCACATTGCTACCTTATACGAAACGTTCTTTCTTAAGTTAAATTCTACAGGCTGGGCGGCATAAACAGTCAAGAAAAAAAAAATTCACTGTACGCCATTTCTAAGAATCTGTCACCAAACAGTCCTCTAAGGTTTGTTTAAACAAGAAATGTAGTAAAAGAGAGAGAATTTTCACAGTGATGATGGTCTGGACCACAGAGATCACATATTTGAGTCCTGGTCACTGCAGGAGCATTAAGGAGGCTGTCAGTGAAGCTTCCCTCTAGGGGAGAGCCAATGGGAAGATTTCTTCACTTTGGAAATTCTGCATCTTTTCGTTTTTCTAAGGATAGTTTCAGCTTTTTTAGGCTTAGCACATGTCAATACTTGAGAAGACGGTCGGAGAAAAGCAGCTGGAAGTGAAAATAATTTGCTTTAAGCACTTAAACGGTTCTTTTGTGACATTATGCTATTCAGTGGCTTTCAATCAAGTTGATCTTAATTTTCTAGCCACTTCGCTTCTAATTCGATCTCGTAAAACAACCTAGCAACTTCGGCATTAAGGACAGCACTGGGCAGGGCTGCAGTCAGGACGTTGTTTTTCTGTGCCGCCTGCCCAGGACTTTATTTTTTCTGCCTGCCCAGGACTTTATTTTTTTTGGCGGGGTGGGGCAGTGAGGCTTCTGGGATCTTAGTTCCCAGACCAGGGATCGAACCCATGCCCGCAGTAGTGGAAGTGGGGAGTCCTAGCCACTGGACCGCCAGGGAAGTCCCCTGCCTGCCCACAGTGTGTCAGTCTTCCTTCCCCCATCTTAGCTGCCCACTCCCTGCTCAGAGCTCTCTGTAAATTCCCACCTGGCTGCAAATTATTGCTCAGGTGTTAATTTAATCACAGAATTTAATATTATACCTCATATTTTGTTCTGAAGCATTCCTAGACTCATAGGATGTTTAGAGCTGAGAGCGTCATTCATTCATTCATTCATTCATTCATAGTCATCATGTATTTGTGCTTTGTGCCAGGCGTTGCTCCAGGCCCTCATAAGCTTCCATTCCAATAGAGGGGGTGGATATGCAGAAAAGGCATTTTAACCCAATCAAATAAATGCTATTATGGAAGTGTGAGTGTGTAATAGTCAAGAACAAATCTCACTCCATATTGGATCTGTTTCTTTTACTTTAACCTTTGTATTCTATTGCTTTGGCTACAAGTTAAGAATGTTGCCTGTAGCCTGAAATATACAGGATAGCCCATTCTCAAGGCTCTGGCCATTAAAGGTATAAACACTTTGCCATTCATATAGAGATAAAAAGTTGCAGAATAGAGAATAACATTTGTCTCGTTGGAGGTTTACAGGAGCATCAGCATCTGACCTACTCGGACAGCTGCAAGAACAAAGGATTCCAGCACCAAGAAGTCTGCAGCCACCAGCTACACCCCCTCCCCTTTTAGAATAAAAGAAGCCTGCATTCTAACTCGCGTATGATGGTTCTTTGGGACACGAGTCCACCATCTTCTTGGTCTGCTGATTTTCTGAATAAAGCCACTATTCCTTGCCCCAAGAACTCGTCTCTCAATTTATTGGCCCGTCGTGTGGTGAGCAGTATGAGCTTAGACTCGGTAACCAGCAGAGTACAAGGGACGCAAAGGAGAAGTAGTTTGTCGGTCTGTCGGGAGAAGACTGTGAAGGCTCCCCAGAGCTGGCAGTGGGCAGATAATACTCAGAAAACAGGTGTAGGAATAATGTTTCCATTGGAGAGCAACATGTACAAAGACATGGAGAAGCTGAGGGATCACTAGTGGCTGAAGAGTGCTTTGAGTAGACTGCAAGCAGGAAAGCCATTGCCAATGGCCTTGAAATGCTGGGGTAACATCTTATTTATTTATTTACTACTTACTTTTGGCTGCGTTGGGTCTTCGTTGCTGCCCGCGGGCTTTCTCTAGTTGCAGCGAGGAGGGGCTACTCTTCGTTGCGGTACGAGGGCTTCTCATTGCCATGGTTCTCTTGTTGCAGAGCACGGACTCTAGGCACGTGGGCTTCAGTAGTTGTGGCACGTGGGCTCAGTAGTTGTGGCTCATGGGCTCTAGAGAGCAGGCTCAGTAGCTGTGGTGCACGGGCAGGGAAGTCCCTGGGGTAACATCTTGAAGGACCTTGAATGTCTGGGTCTAAATGGAAGAGAATTTAGATTTTAAACTAGTAGCAATGGGAAAATCATTGAAGATTTTTTAGCAGATATTTTATGTTATAATGTTCACTCTGGAACTGAGGCATATGGATGGGGTAGAAGGTGGAATCAGTGAGATTCAAGTCAGAGAAAGCAAGAAAGAGGCTATTGCAATAGTCCAGGCAACAGATGAAGGCCTGAGCTAGGGCAGTGACTCTGGGAATAAGGGGGAAAGATGTTTAGGACAGAAAGATTAACTGGATGGAACAGTGGGGAATATAAAATGAATCCAGGCTTTTCTGGCTTCACTGATTGGAGGGAAGTTTGTACCATTCATCTATGCAAAATCTAGATATTTTCAGAACAGTTTAGGGCTGAAAGAAATGATGAATTCAGTTTTGTGCTTTTAGCTTCGGACTGAAGACATGGGAACCTGGAAATATGACGTGAGAAAAGTCTGAGAAAGGGTCAAGGACAGAACTGTGGGGTACTCCACACTTAAAGATTAGAGATGACCTCAACTCTAATAGATTCCAGGTCCCACCCTAGATGATTTAGACGGTCTAGGTGAGCTTTAAGAATCTGTTTATAATAAGTTCCTCAGGGGATTCTAATTGACAGCTAGAGCTGAGGACCACAGATCAAGTCCCACCCTCCTCCAAGAAAGAGCCAGAGCCTGAGGTCAAGAGGGTGGAATGACTTTCCCAAGGTCACAGAACTCCCTAGAGGCAGAGTGCAGCTCAGATTCCCAATATACAATCCTTCCTCTGCAGCACTCACTTCTCCATTTAGATTTTATTGTCTTTGTCTTATTTAGATTTTAAAACCACAGTGGGGCTTCCCTGATGGTTCAGTTGTTAAGAATCCGCCTGCCAATGCAGGGGACACAGGTTTGAGCCCTGGTCGGGGAAGATCCCACATGCCACAGAGCAACTAAGCCCGTGCGCCACAACTACTGAGCCTGTGCTCTAGAGCCCGCAAGCCACAACTACTGAAGCCCGCGTGCCTAGAGCCCGTGCTCTGCAACAAGAGAAGCCACCGCAATGAGAAGCCCGTGCACCTCAACAAAGAGTAGCCCCGCTTGCCGCAACTAGAGTAAGCCTGTGCGCAGCAACGAAGATCCAACACAGCCAAAATTAATAAATTAAAAAAAAACCCACAGCGGATGGTCTGCACCTCCATCCCCTGTTTTTAAAATGCAATCAGTTATAATAGCAAGTCTGGCTGAGTGGTAGATTTGGTGGACTGAGGGAGAAATGTCCCTCACGAGTTCATGCCACGGGTTTCCTAACGATTCTATCTTGTACAGCACTCCTATTTGTAGAGAGAAAACATATTATCAGTGGCTCAGTCTTAACATCCTGCTAGCAGCTTTTTGTTGAATCTGGACTGGGACCTGACATCTTTGTATATAATTTAGACCATGGAAGAGAAAAATTGCCCGTCTTTTTGTGGGAGATGCTCAGGGGGAGAAAAATAGACCCAGAATCTACAAGATTTTAAGTATTTACGGTTGATGCAGAAATAAAAGACAAGATAGTGGTGTTTAGAAAAGTTGGGATCTCATTGGTCGTGGGAAACCTTATGTGAATACCAGGATTTCTCTCCAGTTCTTCTCTCCTTTGGGGCATGTATGGCCCTTGGAATGAGTCACAATAACGTGACTTGCTTTAGCCAAAGAAATGTTAGCATAAGCAATGTGCATCACTTCTAGATGGAATAAACATTTGAAACTTCTCCATTCTCCATGATTTGTGCCTCTGAGAATTGGGGATGATTCGTTTACAGCAGCATAGTTTAGTGTAATCTGACTAATGCACCGATCAACAGAAAATATGCACAGGAAGCAGGCAACTAATAACCCAGACCTTGAAGTGTCACAAAAGGGAAAGATCTCTGCAGGCTACAGTAGTCATAGAAGGCAATGCTGGTCAACTGGAATAATGGGACATAGACCGGATGCAGTTCAGCAGAGAAAAATTCAGGATTATGCACTTGGAGTTGAAAAGAGAACATGTTCAAAGGCAAGGTGCCAGCCACTCAAAGGCAGTTGGCTGGAAAATTAAAAGTATAGCTTTAGTGGGTAGCCAGTTGACCGGGAGGAATTGTCACAGCCCTGCAGTTCTGCTGATTGAAAAAAGTGCAAGCAGAGAACTGTGGCGAATGAAAAGCATGTCTGTATCATGAGGTAATTGCTACACTGCTCTGCACAGACCAGAACTGTAACAGAGCTGGGCTGGCTCTGGTCTCCATCGTTCAATGGGATTGAGAGAATGTGGAGAGAGTTCAGAGCAAAAGCAAAATAGTCATTCAATGACCAGCAAAGAAGGGCTAAAGACCTGGGATTACTTAGCCTAGAGAGAAAAAGCTTCAGGGTCACTTGAGAAGCGTCAGCACTGAACATAAACTTCGGAAGAGCCACGGCATAGAGGATGATGGCTGTTTTTTCTCTGTTGCCAAGAACACAAAAAGAATGGGCTTATTAAAGTTAAACAAAAGGAAGAATTTCCTGACCCCAAGGGTTGTTTGACACCGGATAGGATGGGAGATTTCTCTCTGGAGGACTTTACAAAGATCAATGTTCTTTTGAACGTAATGGATTCACTGGGTCCTTCCTGAAGCGAAGGGATGGAAGGTTCTCAGTCTCTTTTCTGCCATGACCCAGGTGATGGATGATGTCTGCTGTGGGACACACTCCCATGGGCATGCTGTTTTACACAACCCCCAGTATGCTACTGGCAGTTGCATTCTTTTCCTTCCTCTCAAGAAAACATACCAGAAAATAAGGGAGAACCGTGTTGTGAGCAGGATCACAACAAATCCTCTTTTTTAAAAAAGGTAAATGTGTGTAAGTGTCAATATTTTAAATTCTTGTTTGTAGAAATAACCTGTGATATGATGACTCAACGCTGATTTAACAAATGGTAATTGAGTGAGGTGTGTGTGTGCGTACTGTGTGTGGGATATCTAAGGCTACATCAGCCTGCAGCAACGATTCAGTATGATAAATGCAGTTATGTGGGAAATGTGATCTGCTGTGAGACCACGGGGAAGGGATGATTAGCTGGTCCTTGGAGGTCCAGGAAGGCCTCCAAAGGAAGATGTGTATGAGCTGAGGTCCACAGGGTGAGGAGAAGAAAGTTGGTCAATAGAGAAGGAAAGCCAAGAAAGTAGGGAGTGCTGGTCTGAAGCCTTGGAGGCTGGAAGCATCTGGAGGAATAGAGAAATGGGAAAGTATCTGAACACAGACCTGGGTCTGAGGGGAGTGGGTGATGACAGGAGACAAGGTAGCTCTGCAGGACGCAGGGCTCTCAGGGTCCTGCCAGCCATATTGAGAAGCTTGCGTTCCATCCTAGGAGCATCGTGGGGTCAGAGGGCTGTGTTATGCAGGGACGGACATGATCAGGTTGATATTTCAGAAAGTTTGTGCAGTATTCTGGCTGCCATGTGGAAAACTGGTTATTAGAGAGGCTTTGAAATTAATCTGGCCTGGGTTTGAATCTGTGTTCTGTATGACTAGCTGTAAGATATTTGACAAATGAATCTCACTGAATCTCAGTTTCCTCATCTGTAAAATAGACAGCATACCGCCTGTCTGACAGGGTGTCTCTGAGGATAAACTTAAGTATTGTACGGAAAAGGCCTGTCTGATCCCCTGATGTGGGTGCTCAACAAACACTGGCTCCCTTCTCTACGAATTCATAATCAATTAGCAAATGATAAAGACACTTGACACGGTACAGAATCAAACAATTCTTTTTCATTTGAGAGTGATTATCGCATGGGCAGTTTCTACGGTCCTCTGAAAACTATCGAGACCAAAGTAGATTTTCCTGCAGCTCTTTAATCATCTTTGTGGTTCTTTGCTGAGCCCTCTCCAATTTTTCAAAACTCCTTTTCAATTGTGGAGACCACAGCTAGATTAGTCACCAGAGAGAATTCGTGATAATGAGATCCGCATAGTGCAGTCACTCGCGCTGCTGCCTTAGCCACGAAAACCCAGTCAGCTGGTCCCTGTCGCCGAATGGGTTGTGTTCCAGAAGTTCATTAGTAAGTCCGTTGTTTGGAACACAGAAAGCCTTTCCCCATAGAAACAGAATTATAGATGGTGGCTTGTTTCCCAGGCCAGTGCATAAAAATCTATTTAATGCACATGCAGCTGAGCCAGGGCCTGGCAATAATAGTCACTCAAGCCCTTGACTTGCCTAAGCCCCAGTGGGATTCCCAGTCCCATGGAGCCCTGAGAACCTCTGAACCTTGGGCTTGCAAACTTGAGCCCTCTGAGGGAGATGCGAAGTGGGCTGACAGCCTTTGGGGAGACCATTATTTGCAGCATAATTGCAAAGAACACTTCCTTGAACTAGACCTTTACCTGAAATTGGACCTATTAGCACATAAGCAAGTAATCAAGAGCTATCCGATGGTAAACACACCTACAATATGCCGGATACTTTTCCTAAGTCTACCTAAATTATCTTTAATCCTCATGAGCATCTTGTAAGAAAAATATTCTTCTTATTTTTCCCGTTTTGCTGGTGTCTTGAGAAGACTTTGTGTGGCCCAGAAACAGGCAGGTAGAAGGTGTGGGGAGTGATGCAGGGAGCCCGGGCATTGGTCTTGCAAAACTGAGAGCTTTTCCACTGCACAACACTGCCTCCCAGTGGACTGTGCTAGACACATACCTTAGCGTCACTAAATCAACTATGTATGATTTCCCAGTGAAGTAACAAGTTCTTCATTCATACATCCAACAAAGAATCTTTGAGTGCTTCCAATGAGCGAGGCCTTGGGAACACAAAATCATATTAGACTTGGTGTTCTCACAGAGTAGTTGAGAAAAGGAACAAGTAAATCAAGGGTTGAAAAAAAAAGAGAGAGATTACACAGAAACCCAGAAGAGAGAGAGATTAATCAGGCTAGGGCGGTGGTGATGGTAAGCCAGGAAGGCTTCCTGGAGAAGGTGAGATGAGCTGAGTTTTGAAGGATGAGTTGGAGTTAGATGTAAATCTATATGACAAAGGGTCAAAGGATATTCTTTCTTTCCAGAAGGAATAGCATGTTTAAATGCATTGGGACAAAACACACGTTAAAAATAGGTTAAGCATTTCTTTGACCCATCTGCTTTTGTGATATGTCAGCAACATGTCAAGATGGAGTAGACAAGATGGAGTAGACAAGTGAAAATAGTATTTATTGTAGCTTTAATGTACCTTTCTTTCATAGTGATGTTTTTAGATTCTTTATATATTTAAATATATATATTTGTATTTTTTCTGTGAACTGTCTATATTTTATTGATTTCTCTATTGGGTGTTTTGGTCATTCAAAGATTGATTTGTAAAGAAATGAAAACACTAATTCGAAAAGATATCTGTACCCATGTTCATTGCAGCATTATTGACAATAGCCAAGATATGGAAACAACCTAAGAGTCCATCAATGGATGAATGCATAAAGAAGCTGTCACACACACACACACACACACACACACACACACACACACACAGAGAGAGGAAAATTACTCAACCATAAAAAGAGAAGGAAATCTTGCCATTTGTGACAACATGAATGGAACTTGAGGGCATAATATTAAGTGAAGTAAGTGAGACAGAGAAAGACATAGACTATATGATCTCACTTATATGTGGAATCTAAAACAAAAATAAAAACACCTTGAACTCATAGACACAGAAACAGATTGGTGGTCGCCAGAGGCAGGGGCTGGGGAGTGGGCAAAATGGGTGAAGGGGGTCAAGAGCTACAGACTTCCAGTTACAAAATTAATGTCACGGGGATGTAATGTACAGCATAGTGACTATGGTTAATAACACTGTGTTGTGGGCTTCCCTGGTGGCGCAGTGGTTGGGAGTCCGCCTGCTGATGCAGGGGACACGGGTTCGTGCCCTGGTCCGGGGGGATCCCACATGCTGCGGAGCAGCTGGGCCTGTGAGCCATGGCCGCTGAGCCTCCGCGTCTGGAGCCTGTGCTCCGCAATGGGAGAGGCCACAACAGTGAGAGGCCCGCGTACCGCAAAAAAAAAAAAAAATAATAATAATAATACTGTGTTGTATATTTGAAAGTTGTTGAAAGAATAGATCTTAAAAGTTCTCATCACAAGAAAAAAGTTTGTATTTATGTGTGGCGATGGACACCAATTAGGCTTACTGTGGTGATCATTTTGCAATATGTACAAATACTGCCACTAATATAATGTTACATGTCAATCATGCCTCAATTAAAAAAATTGATTTGTAAGAGCTCCTAATTCATTGTGTGTGTGTTTTCTTTTTTTTTTTCCTGGTACGCGGGCCTCTCACTGTTGCGGCCTCTCCCGTTGCGGAGCACAGGCTCCGGACGCGAAGGCTCAGCGGCCATGGCTCACGGGCCCAGCCGCTCCGCGGCATGTGGGATCTTCCCGGACCGGGGCACGAACCCGTGTCCCCTGCATCGGCAGGCAGACTCTCAACCACTGCACCACCAGGGAAGCCCTGTGTGCTCTTTTTATCTTTTGATTTTTTAAGAAAACTTTTTCTAAAAACCTTCCCCAACTTGGATTATTATTTAAAAATTAGGTTCTCTTTTTACCTTCAAATCTTTGATCTGGCAGAAATTTGGTCCAGTTGGTGTAAGGAGTCTTGTAGCAATGCCAGTACATTTCCCAGCCTGCCTTGTAGCTTTTCACCCTCAAGGCTGGGAGCCGGGAGCTAGGCTCCACAGGTGAAACTGGGGCAGAGACGGGCTTCCCCTCATGTGAAAGGAGTCTAAGAAAGCTGGGGCCGCCACACAGGCTGCAGCTGGGAGGAAGGTACCCGTTCACACTGGCAGGATGGAGCAAAGAGCAGCTCGGACAGAACCAAGTCTAAGCTGCCTGGTGTCCCTTCACCACGTGGCCCTCCCCCCAATTTCTGTTGAATGAGAAAACGTGGTCCCTGATGCAGGCAGCAACAAACCTGCCACGGGAGAATGAGCTCACACAAAGCCAACCACACACACACACACACACACACACACACACACACACACGGGCACAGGCACACGCCCTACAGCAAAAGAAAATAAACAAAACAAAAATCCTGAAGCACAGGAAGAAAACTAGCACTAAGGAAACCAACACATGGAAGGGGAGAGGGATGAATTGGGAGAACGGGATGGACATATACACACTACTATATAAAAAATAGATAACTAATAAGAACCTACTGTAGAGCACAGGGAACTCTACTCAGTACTCTGTAATGGCCTATATGGGAAAAGATATAACTGATTCACTTTGCTGTACATCTGAAACTAACACAAGATTGTAAATCAACTATACTCCAATAAAAATTAATTAAAAAATAATGATTCAGGGCTTCCCTGGTGGCGCAGTGGTTGGGAGTCCGCCTGCCGATGCAGGGGACACGGGTTCGTGCCCCGGTCTGGGAGGATCCCACATGCCGCGGAGCGGCTGGGCCCGTGAGCCATGGCCGCTGAGCCTGCGCGTCCGGAGCCTGTGCTCCGCAACGGGAGAGGCCACAGCAGTGAGAGGCCCGCGTACCGCAAAAAAGAAATAAACAAAAAATAATGATTCAATAGGGGTTTAGATAGGAAAATCAAAACGTGTTTTGAAATTCAGTAATTCTATATTTCCAAAGCAAGTGACATTTAAAATTAAAAAAGAAAAAGAAAACCAACACACTAAACAGAAGATAATTTAACTACTAATAAAAAACCACTGGCAGCCTCCCCACCAAAATCTCTTTTCAGTCTATGAGGACTAATCTCATTACACCTTCAGCTGTGCTCAGTCACTCCCTGGACATTCAGGTCACTCCTCCACTCCTACCCTCCTCATCTCCATACGGCTTCACCCTTTCCTTATCCTGGCCACGTCTCCCATCCCTCCTCAACCCCCAAAACACTTACCCCCAGCCCCTGGCCATTAGAACACCCCCTACATCCTCTACCTCGTTTCTGAGTGATCCCTCAGCTCCTTGCTCTAAAGTAAACGTGGACCTCCCCTGAGGTCACTGCTTCCCCTGTTGTCCTCTTCCCAACCCCCCCCCCCACCCCGCACCCTGGTACCGCTGGGCCTGAAGCTGTCCTTCCTTCTCCTCATGGGTGCTTCCAGGCTGTTCCCTTCATCCTCCCTTGGTTCACGCAGCTTTAACCTCATGTCATCACACTATGTCACCCACTATCCATAACACCTTATTGCTGCATCATCATCTGACCCAGGGTCACTCCTGCCATGGTTCAGTAACTGCAGCTCCTACTTCACTGTCAGTCTCTCCAAGTTCACTCCTGTCTTAATTCTTGGTGACTTTTTTTCTTTTTTGGTCTCGCAGCTTGCCAGATCTTAGTTCCCTGACCAGGGATTGAACCCGTGCCCCCTGCAGTGGAAGCACGAAGTTTTAACCACTGGACCGCCAGAGAGGTCCCTTGGTGACGTTTAATATACACATTGATGGTCGTTTCCATACCCAGGCTTCTCAGTACCTTGAATCCCCCTTGTCATCTCCTCTTCCACATCTCCACTTACCTCAGAGGTCATTCTCTAGACTTTGTCACTACCAATCACTGCATCCCCTCTGTCAATTCCAAGTACCTCACTCTCTGAGCGAGACCTCCTGTCTCTCCAGCTCACTTTTTAAAACACTGAGGTATAACTGACATATATTATATTAGTGACAGATGTACAACATAAAGATTTGATATTTGTATATATTGCAAAATGTTTGCCACAATAAATCTATTTAACATCCATCACCACACAGTTACAAGTTTTTTTCTTGTGATGAGAACTTTTAAGATCCATCCTTGGGACTTCCCTGGTGGCATAGTGGTTAAGAATCTGACTGCCAATGCATGGGACACGGGTTCGAGCCCTGGTCCGGGAAGATCCCACATGCCGTGGAACAACTAAGCCCGTGCACCACAACTACTGAGCCTGTGCTCTAGAGCCCACAAGCCACAATTACTGAGTCCACGTGCTGCAACTACTGAAGCCCAGGCAACTAGAGCCCATGCTCTGCAACAAGAGAAGCCACCGTGATGAGAAGCTCACGCACCGCAACGAAGAGTAGCCCCTGCTCGCCGCAACTCGAGAAAGCCCGTGCACAAGGAAGGAAGACCCGACGCAGCCAAAAATAAATAAATTTATTTTTAAAAAAAAGATCTGTATTTTTAGCAACTTTCAAATGTAAAACACAGTATTGTTAACCATAGTCACAATGCTGTACATGACATCATGAGGACTTTTGTTTTATAACCAGAAGTTTGTACCTTTTGACCCCTTTCATCCATTTCACCCACACCGCACCCCTCACCTCTGGCAACCACCCATCTGCTCTCTGCATCTCTGAGCTTGTTTTTTTCCCCTCAAGATTCCACATGTAAGTGAGATCATACTGTCTTTGTCTTCCTCTGACTTATTTCACTCAGCATAATACCCTCAAGTTCTATCCATGTTATCCCCAAATGGCAAGATTTCCTTTTGTTATGACTGAATAATATTCCATTTTTTAATATATATATATATATATATATACACATATCTCACATTTTCTTTATTCACTCACTAATGGACACTTAGGCTGTTTCTGTATCTTGGCTACTGTAAATACTGCTGCAATGTGCATGGAGGTTCCAGCTCACTTCTTCTAGAAGCACAACCCTAATCTTTTCACCACCCCTCTCTCCCCCATGCCCTCTCTCTCTCCTTCCCAAGTTAAATTCCATGGTCAAATAGCATAATTATTCCTTTGCATGTACCCTCAATTACCAAGGCCCTTTCTCACCTTATACTAGAAATTTAATCATACATTAAATATTCTTTTGTGTCTGGCTTCTTTGCTCAACATTGTGTTTATGAAATTTCTCTTTTTTGTTGAGTGTAGCTGCCGTTTACTTATTCTCATTTTTGTATAGCGCCCTATGATATGAATACCCCACAACTTATTTCTTCATTATGCTGTTGATGGACATTTGCTTCCAGCTTTTTTCTAGTGCTGCTGTGAACATCTTCATACCTCTCTTCTGTGCATGCATTTCTGCATTGGAGTGGAATTGCTGAGTCACAGGGAATGTACTTCTTCAGCTTTAATAGGTGATGCTAAACCGCTTCACGATGGTTGTACCAACGTATAATCCCAGCTGCAGTGTATGAAAGTTTCAGTGGCTGGCATCCTTTCTCACATTTGTATTGTCAGTCCTTTTAAAGTTAGCCATCCTGGTGAGATTGTAATTGTATAACACTGGGATTTTAAATTTGTATTTCTCTGATTAAGGAAGTAAAGCACTTCCGTGTATATTTCTTGGCCTTTTGGATAACACTTTTGCACAGTGTCTTACGCATTTCACTACTGGGTTGTCTGTAATTTCGTGTTGATTTCTACAAATTCTTTATAGGACTGTGAGTTAAATGTGTTGCACATAACCTCTCCCATTCTGTTGCTTGCCTTTTATTCTCTTGCTTTTTTGATGAAAAGAAGTCTTAATTTTAGGGAAATCTCATTTATCAATCTTTTCCTCTATGGTTAAGAGTCTATGGTTTTGAGTCCTATTTAAGAAATCTTTTTCTACCCTGAGGTTATGAAGTTAATTTAGATTCTCTCCTAGATTTATTTTGTTGCCTTTCACATTTAAATCTACAAATATTCTGGAATTTTGGTGTGAGGTAGTATTCAAGTTTATTTGATTTTTTCCTTATTTGGAAATTGTCCAGAACTATTTAATGAAAAGACTATTCTTTCCCTATTACTCTGTGTGATGTATTACATCTCTGTCATGAATTGCAAGTCCATACATGTGAGGGTCTGCCTATTTAATAAAATTTATTGTTATAAGAATGTATTCATCTCATCCAAATTTTCAAATGTACTGCCATAAAATTGTTCATAATATCCTTCTACTGTCTTTTCAATGTCTGAAAGATCTGTAGTGATGTTTCCTTTTTCAATTTTGATATTGGTAATTTGTGCCTTTTTTCTTTTTAAAATCAGTCTTACTAGAGATTTATCAATTTTATAAGTATTTTCAAGGACCAATTTTTGGCTTTTCCATTCTTTTACTTTAACCTTTCTGTATCCTTATGTTGTAAACATATAACTGAGCATATGTGTATCTATGTGTGTGTCTATGTATCCATACCTAATAGCATAAGATCAAATTATATGAAGAAGAAAATATGCTCATATATTCAGTTCTAATATATACATGCAAATTAAATGCCTCAGTGGGGAAAAAAAAACGTTCAGTACTACACAATCCATGGTTGGTTGAAACTTGTGTTGTTCAAGGGTCAACTGTAAAATAATATAGGGAAAGCACTTAGAATAGGACATTGGCACATAACAAGTGCTAAATAAATGATAGCTGATCTTTTAAAAATTCTCTTATTTTGGTGTTTTTTTTTTTTTTTTTTTTTTTCTAATTGTGTTGTCTTGTAAATAGCAAGTCACTGAATGTTGTTTTAAACATGTGTTTTGGGGGCTTCCCTGGTGGCACAGTGGTTAAGAATCCGCCTGCCAATGCAGGGGACATGGGTTTGAGCCCTGGTCCGGGAAGATCCCACATGCTGCGGAGCAACTAAGCCCGTGAGCCACAACTACTGAGCCCACGTGCCACAACTACTGAAGCCTGTGCACCTAGAGCCCGTGCTCCACAACAAGAGAAGCCACGGCAATGAGAAGCCCGTGCACTGCAATGAAGAGTAGCCCCTGCTCACCGCAATTAGAGAAAGCCCGTGCACAGCAACGAAGATCCAACACAGCCAAAAATAAATAAATTAATTAATTAAAAAAAATGTGTTTTGGGGGCTTCCCTGGTGGCGCAGTGGTTGAGAGTCTGCCTGCCGATGCAGGGGAGATGGGTTTGTGCCCCAGTCCGGGAAGATTCCACACGCCACTGAGTGGCTGGGCCCGTGAGCCATGGCCGCTGGGCCTGCGTGTCCGGAGCCTGTGCTCCGCAACGGGAGAGGCCACAACAGTGACAGGCCCGCGTACCGCAAAAAAAACCAACAAAAACAAACAAACAAACCAAAAAAATGTGTTTTGGGAATTGCCTGGTGGTCCAGTGGTTAGGACTCAGTGTTTTCACTGCCCTGGTTCAATCCCTGTTCGGTGTTTTTATTGAAAATAAACGTTCAGAAAGTCCACAGACTGTAAATGAATGAATATTTATAAAGTGAACAAAACTGTGAAATCAGCCTTCAGATCAAAAACACCCAGAAACTCTCCTTTTGCCTCCTTCCAGGAACTGGCCTCACCAATGAAACACTTCTAACAGCACAGATAGTTTCACATCATTTTGAATTTTATTTGAACAGATTCATACAGTGTGCGGTGCACCTTCATGTCTGGGCCTTTTTGCTCAACATTATGTTTGTGAGATTCATCCATATGGTGGGTGCAGCTGTAGTTGTTCATTCTTATTGCTGAATAATATTCCACTGGGTGACATATCACAGCTTATCTTTTTATTTATTGTCGATGGGCTTTTGGGCATTGTCCTGTTTAGGACTATCTCAAACGGTGCTGCTGTGAACACTCTTATGCCTGTATTTCGGTGAACATCATATGCATTTTGGTTGGGAATATGCCTTGGGGTGGAATTGCTGGGTCACAGGATATGCATTTTTCAGTTTTATAAGATGCTGTTAAACAGTTCTACAAAGGGGTTGTTCCAATTTACACTCCCACAAACCTTGCCTTTTAATAAGAGTTTTTAATTGTAACTGTTATGACCAATGTCATGTTATTTTGTGGTTTTGTTTTTGGTATCCTTGCTGTTCTTTTATATTCAGTTTTCTTTTCAGTATAAACAGAACTTTGTTTTGCTTGCCTTTTGAAATAATTTGGAGGATAAAGAACCTGTTACTAATTGTACTAATGGTTACTATACAGCAGTTCACAATCATTGTCAAGTTGAATTATCAAAATTAAAATAAAAACAATTCTGTTGACTCACTTTTCATGAAAGGCAAAGATTGCAGTGCTTTTACTTTTGCTCCCTTCCCTGATTCCTGTCTTCAAGAAATTAATGTTGTGTCATAAATTCTATCATCCAAAATTTAGCCTATCAGAGAGGTGCTAATCTGTAGGCTTGATATTGTCCTATATTAAATTGATCCAATGGCATGATGCCATTGACCTTGAACACTGTTGTAAGCTATAAACTCCTGATTGTGATTATGAGGATCTTGTTCATTGCATTACCGTGTTTCCCAGCAAGACACTGTTCTCAGATCTCAGAATGAGAAATTGTGCTTTTCATGAGCATGTGGTTTATTTTTACCTTATGAACCCGGATATTTTCCTTTTTATAACACTGACTCGTAGGAAATTTACAATATATTTTAGTTCTCTATGTTTATATCTTTGAAAATAATATTAAACCCTTTTGGAAATGAGATAAAATATGAATCAGTGTGGCAGGGCAAACATGGCTTCCAGTCGACGGTGGTTATCTCCAAGGAGAGAAGTGAGATTGAGAAGAATAAAAAGTGAAAATAACTTTTACTGCTTACTCATTTGCATTATTTAAGTATGACTTTGTGTGTTATTGGTATAATTTAAAAAACAAAAATGTATACGTTGAAAAGAAAGAAAATAAAGGCAAATACATTTAGGATCTGGGACAGAACTTCCTAAGACATGTGACCCAGAAACCATATAAAAATGATGGACAGATCTTACTCAAAAATTGAAAATCTTCTCTCCAGCAAAAACACTAAAAACAAAGTACAAAAATCAGTAAACTACTGAGAGACAACATTTATAACAAATGTTTTAGACAAAGATGAATAACACCCAAATATAATGAGCTCCTACTAATCAATAAGCAAAAGAGAAAAAGACAACAAAAATGAGCAAGGGATGGGACTTCCCTGGTGCTCCAGTGGGTAAGACTCCACACTCCCAGTGCAGGGGGCCCATGTTCAATCCCTGGTCAGGGAACTAGATCCCGCATACGTGCCGCAACTGAGAGCCCGTGTGCCACAACTGAAGAGCCTGAATGCCGCGGCTGAGACCCAGCACAGCCAAATTAAATAAATAAATATTTTTTAAAAAAATGAGCAAGGTTTCTCTGCATCTATTGAGATGATCATATGGTTTTTCTCCTTCAATTTGTTAATACGGTTTATCACATTGATTGATTTGCGTGTATTGAAGAATCCTTGCATTCCTGGAATAAACTCCACTTGATCATGGTGTATGATCCTTTTAATGTGCTGTTGGATTCTGTTTGCTAGTATTTTGTTGAGGATTTTTGCATCTATGTTCATCAGTGATATTGGCCTGTAGTTTTCTTCCTTTGTGACATCCTTGTGTGGTTTTGGTATCAAGGTGATGGTGGCCTCGTAGAATGACTCTGCTATATTTTGGAAGAGTTTGAGAAGGACAGGTGTTAGCTCTTCTCTAAATGTTTGATAGAATTCACCTGTGAAGCCATCTGGTCCTGGGCTTTTGTTTGTTGGAAGATTTTCAATCACAGTTTCAATTTCAGTGCTTGTGATTGGTCTGTTCATATTTTCTATTTCTTCCTGATTCAGTCTTGGCAGGTTGTGCATTTCTAAGAATTTGTCCATTTCTTCCAGGTTGTCCATTTTATTGGCATAGAGTTGCTTGTAGTAATCTCTCATGATCTTTTGTATTTCTGCAGTGTCAGTTGTTACTTCTCCTTTTTCATTTCTAATTCTATTGATTTGAGTCTTCTCCCTTTTTTTCTTGATGAGTCTGGCTAATGGTTTATCTATTTTGTTTATCTTTTCAAAGAACCAGCTTTTAGTTTTATTGATCTTTGCTATTGTTTCCTTCATTTCTTTTTCATTTATTTCTGATCTGATTTTTATGATTTCTATCCTTCTGCTAACTTTGGGGTTTTTTTGTTCTTCTTTCTCTAATTGCTTTAGGTGCAAGGTTAGGTTGTTTATTCGAGATGTTTCCTGTTTCTTAAGGTGGGCTTGTATTGTTATAAACTTCCCTCTTAGAACTGCTTTTGCTGCATCCCATAGGTTTTGGGTCGTCGTGTCTCCATTGTCATTTGTTTCTAGGTATTTTTTGATTTCCTCTTTGATTTCTTCAGTGATCACTTCATTATTAGTGTATCGTTTAGCCTCCATGTGTTTGTATTTTTTACAGATCTTTTCCTGTAATTGATATCTAGTCTTATGGCATTGTGGTCAGAAAAGATACCTGATACAATTTCAATTTTCTTAAATTTACCAAGGCTTGATTTGTGACCCAAGATGTGATCTATCCTGGAGAATGTTCCATGAGCACTTGAGAAAAATGTGTATTCTGTTGTTTTTGGGTGGAATGTCCTATAAATATCAATTAAGTCCATCTTGTTTAATGTATCATTTAAAGCTTGTGTTTCCTTATTTATTTTCATTTGGGACGATCTGTCCATTGGTGAAAGTGGGGTGTTAAAGTTCCCTACTATGAATGTGTTACTGTCGATTTACCCCCTTTTTCTTTTTTGGTGGTACGCGGGCCTCTCACTGTTGTGGCCTCTCCCGTTGCGGAGCACAGGTTCCAGACGTGCAGGTTCAGCGGCCACGGCTCACGGGTCCAGCCGCTCCGCGGCATGTGGGATCTTCCCGGACCGGGGCACGAACCCGTGTCCCCTGCATCGGCAGGCGGACTCTCAACCACTGTGCCACCAGGGAAGCCCGATTTCCCCTTTTATGGCTGTTAGTATTTGCCTTATGTATTGAGGTGCTCCATGTTTGGTGCATAAATATTTACAATTGTTATATCTTCTTCTTGGATCGATCCCTTGACCATTATGTAGTGTCTTTCTTTGTCTCTTCTAATAGTCTTTATTTTAAAGTCTATTTTGTCTGATATGAGAATTGCTACTCCAGCTCTCTTTTGGTTTCCATTTACATGAAATATCTTTTTCCATCCCCTTCCTTTCAGTCTGTATGTGTCTCTAGGTCTGAAGTGGGTCTCTTGTAGACAGCAAATATATGGGTCTTGTTTTTGTACCCATTCAGCCAATCTGTGTCTTTTGGTGGGAGCATTTAGTCCATTTACATTGAAGGTAATCATCGATATGTATGTTCCTATTCCCATTTTCTTAATTGTTTTGGGTTCGTTATTGTAGGTCTTTTCCTTCTCTTGTGTTTCTTGCCTAGAGAAGTTCCTTTAGCAGTTGTAGAGCCGGTTTGGTGGTGCTGAACTCTCTCAGCTTTTGCTTCTCTGTAAAGGTTTTAATTTCTCCATCAAATCTGAATGAGATCCTTGCTGGGTAGAGTAATCTCGGTTGCAGGTTTTTCTCCTTCATCACTTTAAATATGTCCTGCCAGTCCATTCTGGCTTGCAGAGTTTCTGCTGAAAGATCAGCTGTTAACCTTATGGGGATTCCCTTGTGTGTTATTTGTTGTTTTTCCCTTGCTGCTTTTAATATTTGTTATTTGTATTTAATTTTTGACAGTTTGATTAATATATGTCTTGGCGTATTTCTCCTTGGATTTATCCTGTATGGACTCTCTGTGCTTCCTGGACTTGATTAACTATTTCCTTTTCCATATTAGGGAAGTTTTCAACTATAATCTCTTCAAATATTTTCTCAGTCCCTTTCTTTTTCTCTTCTCCTTCTGGAACCCCTATAATTTGAATGTTGGTGCGTTTAATGTTGTCCCAGAGGTCTCTGAGACTGTCTTCAGTTCTTTTCATTCTTTTTCCTTTATTCTGCTCTGCAGTAGTTATTTCCACTATTTTATCTTCCAGGTCACTTATCCGTTCTTCTGCCTCAATTATTCTGCTATTGATCCCATCTAGAGTATTTTTCACTTCATTTATTGTGTTGTTCATCATTGTTTGTTCCATCTTTAGTTCTTCTAGGTCCTTGTGAAATGTTTCTTGCATTTTGTCTATTCTACTTCCAAGATTTTGGATCATCTTTACTATCATTACTCTGAATTCTTTTTCAGGTAGACTGCCTATTTCCTCTTCATTTGTTAGGTCTGGTGCATTTTTATCTTGCTCCTTTATCTGCTGTGTGTTTTTCTGTCTTCTCATTTTGCTTATTTTACTGTGTTTCGGGTCTCCTTTTTGCAGGCTGCAGGTTCGTAGTTCCCGTTGTTTTTGGTGTCTGTCCCCAGTGGCTAAGGTTGGTTCAGTGGGTTGTGTAGGCTTCCTGGTGGAGGGAACTAGTGCCTGTGTTCTGGTGGATGAGGCTGGATCTTGTCTTTCTGGTGGGCAGGTCCATGTCTGGTGGTGTGTTTTGGAGTGTCTGTGGACTTATTCTGATTTAGGGCAGCCTCTCTGCTAATGGGTGGGGTTGTGTTTCTGTCTTGCTAGTTGTTTGGCATAGGATGTCCAGCACTGTAGCTTGCTGGTCATTTAGTGAAGCTGGGTGCTGGTGTTGAGATGGAGATCTCTGGGAGATTTTCGCCGTTTGATACTATGTGGAGCTGGGAGGTCTCTTGTGGACCAGTGTCCTAAAGTTGGCTCTCCCACCTCAGAGGCACAGCACTAACTCCTGGCTGCAGCACCAAGAGCCTTTCATCCACACGGCTTAGAAGGAAAGGGAGAAGAAGTAGAAGGAAAGAATTAGTAGAAGTAGAAAGAGAGAAAGAAAGAAAGAAAGGAGGGAGGGAGGGAGGGAGGAAGGAAGGAAGGAAGGAAGGAGGGAAGGAAGGAAAAAAAGAAAGAAGATAAAGTAAAATAAAATAAAGATAAAATATAATAAAGTTATTAAAATAAAAAAAAATTAAGAGGAAAAAAAAACGGACGGATAGAACCCTGGGGCAAATGGTGGAAGCAAAGCTATACAGACAAAATCTCACACAGAAGCATACACATACACACTCACAAAAAAAGGAAAAGGGGAAAAAATCATAAATCTTGCTCTCAAAGTCCACCTCCTCAATTTGAGATGATTCGTTGTCTAAAGGAGGGAAGGAAGGAAAGAAAGAACGAAGATAAAGTAAAATAAAATTAAGTTATTAAAATAAAAAGTAATTATTAAGAAAAAATTTAAAAAAAACAAAAACGGACGGATAGAACCCTCAGACAAATGGTGGAAGCAAAGCTGTACAGACAAAATCTCACACAGAAGCACACACATACACACTCACAAAAAGAGGAAAAGGGGAAAAAATCATAAATCTTCCTCTCAGAGTCCACCTCCTCAATTTGGGATGATTCATTGTCTATTCAGGTATTCCACAGATGCAGGTACATCAAGTTGATTGTGGAGATTTAATCCGCTGCTCCTGAGGCTGCTAGGAGAGATTTCTCTTTCTCTTCTTTGTTCGCACAGCTCCCAGGGGCTCAGTTTTGGATTTGGCCCCGCCTCTGCGTGTAGGTCGCCGGAGGGCGTCTGTTCTTCGCTCAAACAGGACGGGGTAAAAGGAGCCACTGATATGAGGGCTCTGGCTCACTCAGGCCTGGGGGGAGGGAGGGGCACGGAGTGCGGGGCGGGCCTGCGGGCTGCAGAGGCCGGCGTGACGTTGCACCAGCCTGAGGTGCGACGTGTGTTCTCCTGGGGGAGTTCTCCCTGGATCACGGGACCCTGACAGTGGCGGGCTGCACAGGCTCCCCGGAAGTGGGGTGTGGATAGTGACCTGTGCTCGCACACAGGCCCCTTGGTGGCGGCAGCAGCAGCCTTAGCGTCTCATGCCCGTCTCGGGGGTTCGCGCTGATAGCCGCGGCTCGCGCCCGTCTCTGGAGCTCCTTTAAGCAGCGTTTTTTTTTTAACATCTTTATTGGGGTATAATTGCTTTACAATGGTGTGTTAGTTTCTGCTTTATAACAAAGTGAATCAGTTATACATATACATATGTTCCCATATCTCTTCCCTCTTGCATCTCCCTCCCTCCCACCCTCCCTATCCCACCCCTCCAGGCGGTCACAAAGCACCAAGCCGATATCCCTGTGCCATGCGGCTGCTTCCCACTAGCTATCTACCTTACGTTTGTTAGTGTATGTATGTCCATGCCTCTCTCTCGCCCAAGCAGCGCTCTTAATCCTCTCTCCTCGCGCACCAGGAAACAAAGAGGTAAGAAAAAGTCTCTTGCCTCTTCAGCAGCTCCAGACTTTTCCCCGGACTCCCTCCCGGCTAACCGTGGCGCCCTAACCCCCTGCAGGCTGTGTTCACGCCGCCAACCCCAGTCCCCTCCCTGCGCTGCAACCGAAGCCCGAGCCTCAGCTCCCAGCCCCGCCCGCCCCGGCGGGTGAGCAGACAAGCCTCTCGGGCTGGTGAGTGCCGGTCGGCACCGATCCTCTGTGCGGGAATCTCCCCGCTTTGCCCTCCGCACCCCTGTGGCTCCGCTCTCCTCCGCGGCTTCAAAGCTCCCCCCTCCGCCACCCGCAGTCTCCGCCCGCGAAGGGGCTTCCTAGTGTCTGGAAACTTTTCCTCCTTCACAGCTCCCTCCCACTGGTGCAGGCCCCGTCCCTATTCTTTTGTCTCTGTTTATTCTTTTTTCTTTTGCCCTACCCAGGTACGTGGGGGGTTTCTTGCCTTTTGGGAGGTCTGAGGTCTTCTGCCAGCGTTCAGTAGGTGTTCTGTAGGAGTTGTTCCACGCGTAGATGTATTTCTGGTGTATCTATGGGGAGGAAGGTGATCTCCGCGTCTTGCTCTTCCGCCATCTTCCCGGAAGTCCAATCAGGGTTGTTGTCTTAAAGGGCACTGGCCCTTCAAGATTAGCTTGGGGCTAGTTTGCCTGAGGGAATTATAGTGCCCCAGGGTGTGTGTGTGTGTGTGTGTGTGTGTGTGTGTGTGTGTGTGTGTGTGTGTGTGTGTGTGTGTGTGTGTGTGTGTGTGTGTGTGTGTGTGTGTGTGTGTGTGTGTAAGAACTTGGTTGCCTGAATCTTTGTTTGGGGTCGGGGAGTGGTGCACAGCAGACTTTGAATTGGGTTCCGTTTTACTCGTTACCCTATCCCTTCTGTGAGCACCCCTACAGACCTAGCGAGTGGAGCCCAACCCAGGGTCTTTGAAGACGAGCAAAAACTCTCCCAAAACAGTAAGCCTTCATCTCCTCACAAAGACTGCATCCACACTTCTATTACCATTTAGTGGTAAGTAGTACAAAATGGGTTTTAGGATCTTGTTACAACCTGTTCCATTTTGGATCTGCTTCCACATCCGCAGCTGTGATGACATAGGAGCACAAGTCCTTGGCGGGGAGGGTGTGAGGGAGCTGCAGCCTTTTCTAGGAAAGGAAACAGGTGTCTGCTTCTGCGCTTCGGCACAATCTAAACCTCTCATGGTCTGTGTGGTTGCATTGCTTTTTCTCCACTTCTCGTTGCAAATGCTCCCCTAGCTAGTGTGTAGGGTGGTTCTAAGAGGTGAATGGAGGAAGTTTACGAAAGACGTCGGGAAGCATCATCTATCTCTTCTTGCCCCTCTGCACCCTCCAAACACCTATTAATAAGACACACGTCACCGCACAAGTAACTGGGCCTCGCTTTAGCAGGAATTAGTTTGTTCCCCTTCAGATTTGGCAATTTTTTTCTAGCTCTTTTTTTCTCTGTTCTTCCTTCCCTTTCTGTTTCTTTTTTTAAAAATAATCTTTTTTTTTCTATATCCTAGAAAATAACCAATATAACCTATGTGATTGCACAACAGGTATCGAAATTCTGACTTCAAAAGGAATTGTTGAATCAAGTTCTGCACACGAATGAAGGAGTTAGTGTGCAAGCTTCTGCTTAGAGCACACGCCAAAATCAGGCTACAAAATGCATTTCTCAGAAAACCAAACAAAGGAAACAGGAAGAAACAGGCAAAGTCCATCCCCCCTTACCAACCCCAATTCTCAGTTTTCATAAAAACTTTGAAAAAGGGCAGGATTCTGGAGACTTGGCTCTCTACTTATTTGATCCTATTTTTCATGGTTCCCTTTTCCCTCTTTAGCTTTTCTCTCATGGCCGGTGCTCATTTATTACATGAACAACGTTGTTACCAACGTTACAGTGGCATCACCAAATATGCCTTTTCTGGAACAAGTTGTTTCAAGAGTCTAAAAAGTGACGTGTTGGACAATACCTGACAAGGCAACTTGTAAAACCCAGGCCTGTGATTCTGGACCCAGGTGACCTTACAGGAAATGTTGGTGGTGGAGACCCATATGGCTGGCAGTGGCTGGCACAAGAGGCTAGAGCCTGGCTGAGTTGCCCGTGCTTTAAGAAATGGGACGGGGGCTTCCCTGGTGGCACAGTGGTTGAGAGTCCGCCTGCTGATGCAGGGGACACAGGTTCGTGCCCCGGTCCGGGAGGATCCCACATGCCGCGGAGCAACCAAGCCCCTGCGCCACAACTACTGAGCCTGCGCTCTAGAGCCCGCTAGCCACAACTACTGAGCCCACGCGCCACAACTACTGAAGCCCATGCACCTAGAGCCCGTGCTCCACAACAAGAGAAGCCACCGCAGTGAGGGGCCTGCACGCCGCAACAAAGGGTAGCCCCCGCTCGCCGCAACTAGAGAAAGCCCGTGCACAGCAATGAAGACCCAGCACAGCCACACACACAAAAAAAGATAAGATAAAAATTTATAAAAAAAAAAGAAATAACTTTATCTTCACAAAACTCCCTGGAAGTAAGAACAGTGAACATCAGATCTAATGATCCTCTTGTAAGGACAGGCTTGGGTGGAGGAGGGGTGGGTGGAGGAACAGGTCAAACACACCTGTGTCCAAAGCCTGGCTTTGCCACTTATGTCACTTCATACTCAGAGATTCAGTTTCTGTAAAACAGGGCTAAGAATGGTCCCTACCTATTCATATGCTTCTTAGGAAGAGTAAAAATGAGTGGAGGAGCACTTAAAATAATAATCACAACTTAGTAAGCCTTTAACAAATGCCAGCAGTTTTTACTGAATTTTATGCAATCAAAGAATTCACCATTAAAAAAATCCTTATTTTATGTACACTAAGAAAAAATGCTGCCGGTTATTGCATGCCATTGATTGAAAGACCCATTCTTATTTGAGAGGCTGAAGTATGGGGGTGGGAGAGTACATTTAGAATCAGTAAAGTACAGTATTATTGTGTCTTAAGGAAAAAAAGATTGTGGAGGGTAAAGAATGGGATACGGGAGGGTATTTTGGGGACTGAGGTGGGAGAGGCTGGTCCTTTGCTCTGCCAGGATGTAAAAATGCACATATCCCTTCCCCATTTCTTTCATTTCAGTTGCAAGATGCTAGACATTGGGACCCTGCTGCATGCAGGGAAAGATAAAGATGCCGTGGAAGGAATGGAAACTATCGAGAGCAGACATTTGCAGAGCGCAAGGGGAGGCAAAGCAGGGTAGGAACCCATTAAAACTAAGCATCTCTGAAATGAGAATCACTAAATATAAAATACCCTACAAAACTGGTAACTTCAGTTCTTTTAGGCAATGAGAAATATCAGAAAGAAACTTTTAAAGCCACACTTTCAGATCAGTGAGTGAAGTTCTGGACCTGCGTTCAGCTTAGTCCCTCCCATTGGCCATTCTGTTACATCAAATCATAGTAATACGTAGGGCTTCTATTTGGAATTTTGAAGCCCAGTGTGTGAAATGGAAGAGGACTCTTTTGGTTGGAAGTGTAGCTCCTGCATAAAGAGACAGCTGAAATAATCAATGCAAAAAAATAAATAAATAAAATCACAGGCCGAAAGTGTTTCCTTTTGTAGAGAATTTGAGACATTAGTTAAAAAAAAAAAAAAAGGTACAAACGTCAAGGGCAGCTGGGTTAATGAGTACAGCAAGTACAGCTGCTCTTCCCAGTGGAGACTAGAGCGCTGACGTGGATGGAACGTGATCGGGAAATGAGGATGGTGATTGCAGCAGCCCCTAACGGGTACTTACTCCATGTCAATGCATAATGGGGATGATTGGCACTGCCGGCTGAACAAGAGATGCTGGGCTGTAATTAGAATGTTGGCGCTCATCAAAATACAGTAAAACAAGGAGAGCTGTGATTACTTAAACCTGAAGCTACATTCTGCAAGATGGCTTTGCTTTTCAAATTCTTTATTGTTTTAGTGTTCATTGAAAAAAAACAAAACAAAAACCCACAGGCCATGCAAAATTAGGATGCTGTATCATAGAAGAATAAATGAGATGAGGCTGCTTTCTGTATAATGGCCAATATTTAGAGATGTGCTCCATAAATGTCAATGACAATCAGTGCAGAATATTTCTCTCTCTTCAGAAAGAGATTTCTTTTTGCTAAATGGCTATTTCCCCATCCCCCTCTCATTCCTCTGTACCACTGTTTCTGCACTGAGACAGAGTTGACCCATTATGCCATGATATCAACAGAGAAATAACTTCTGGGTTTGAACTGGGCTTTCTATTCACTGAGAATGACTGATGTTGTGTAGTTATGCAAGTTCTTTTTTTTTTTTTTTTTGCGGTACGCGGGCCTCTCACTGTTGTGGCCTCTCCCATTGCAGAGCACAGGCTCCGGACGCGCAGGCTCAGCGGCCATGGCTCACGGGCCCAACCGCTCCGCAGCATGTGGGATCTTCCCGGACCAGGGCACGAACCCATGTCCCCTGCATCGGCAGGTGGACTCTCAACCACTGCACCACCAGGGAAGCCCTGCAAGTTCTTTTTGAAGATAAAGTTGAACCAAGCCTCGAGGATTTTCTTTTGAACTTTTCCAAGCTCCCTATGTGTATTAGGATTTAGGTAAATCACCAGTCTTCTAATGTATTCCTGGTAGTCTTCTAGATCTTAATCCTACAGAATTGAATTCACTTTTTAAAAGCCTCATTTAATCTTTCATTTTTCATTTATTAGCGTAAATACAGTATAGACATTTCTCCCTTCTGCCCTGAGTTACAAATAACCTGTGTCTTACTCTTTTGTTTGTTGTGAAGGAAATCAGCAAGAAATAGAAAAGGACCACTCTAACTGGTCAGATCACTAATAACCTAAATTAGTTTGTAAAGTTGTACTTTTGAAACATTAATCTTCTCATAAGGAGTTTTATTATAGTTCCTCATATTCGAGGGAGGAAAAAGCTATTAGTCCAGAAGTCAATCAACCAATATACAACAGAGTAACAACCTCAGTCTTAAGATTTGGGTCTGTTTCATATATTATCCACACTTAGGTGTATATTCCCACCCCCTGCCCCGCCTGCCCACTGCCATACCCAGGCCTTCCAGTCCACTTGTAATTTCTAGGACATTTTACGAGATCTGTTCAAATTTCTTGATAAACTATCTTGTAATACACACTTTTTCTGTCCCAGGTAAATATGCTCATTTACCTGATGGTGTTTGATTCTTTCCATTAGAAGGTAAGGCAACTCTAAGCAGCTAGTAGTTCTCTAGAAGTTGTACAAGCCATCTGAATGAAAGTATGGTTTCATAAACCATAGGTATCTAATAAAAATAAAAATTCTTTAGGGACTTCCCTGGTGGTCCAGTGGGTAAGACTCCACGTTCCCAATGCAGGGGGCCTGGGTTCGATCCCTGGTCAGGGAACTAGATCCCGTATGCATGCCACCACTAAGAGTTCGCATGCCACAATGAAACGTGCCACGATGAAGATCCCGCATGCCACAACTAAGACCCAGAGCAGCCAAAATAAATTACTTAATTAAAAAAAAAAAAGATGCAAATGTTTGCTGTGCAAAGGGCCGGAATACCTTTAAAGAAAAAAATCATTCTTTAGAAACTATACACACTATTTGCTTTTATGATTATTGTGTCACACAAGTGTAAATGATTCAGTACAGACTTGGAAGTTTGCTTTATGAAATTTCATGCTGGGTAAGCATGCCTGCAGTCTTCCAGTGATTAAATGGCTGTGATGGTGGCTTGAATAGCTCTTGCAGCATCTTTGGCCCCCCTGCTCAGCGACCATGGAGCACTGTCCTTGTACTGTGGCCATGAGTGCTCATCAACCTTGTGCAATGGGGTCTTACAGGGAAAAGTAGTAACAACTAAAACTACTTAATACTTACTGTGAACCATTCAGTCCCTGTGCTGTTTGTCATAAACTTATGGGCTAACAACTAACATTTAATAAGCATCAGGTGTGGAGCTATGCACAATCCGTTCTTAGAACTACCTTGTGGGGTAAGTGCTGACATTATCTCAGGAAACTGAGGTACAGACATTAATTAGATCACACAGAGCTTATTGGTGGAGGAGTCAAGATTTGAACTCTGGTCTGCTAGTCTTACTACTATGTACCTATTAATATCTGCAGAAATCAACAAGGTATCACTTGAAGTTTGGATCTTCAAAATAAGAAGAGATTTCTTTCTTTGGCTGACATAAAGTCAAAGTTAGGTTACTAGTAGTTATGTGACAGAACCTAAGCCTCTTAAATTTCTTTTCTGATTTGCTTGTTTTCAGAACACAAAATGTTTGATTTTACCTTTAAGCAAATACAGTAATAATTTTTTCACTAAAAATAGTTAAGCTAGACAAAGTGGCTTAGCCTTTCTTTGAATGGTATTGGATAAAACTGGTTGACGTGTGACACACAGATACCTAGTGCAGCTTTTTGTAAAGCAAGTCATGCTTAAACTAGTTGTCTTGTAAATACTGAGCTCTGTGCTGTCTTCACAGGATAGAGCTGAGCCATAGCGGATGCTGCCTTCCATAGATGGCTAACGGCTTTACACAGTGCTCAGTAACCAGATGGACCTATTATTGGAGTAGAGTTGATTTACAATGTTGTGTTAGTTTCTGGTGTACAGCAAAGTGATTCAGTTATACATATATATATATATATATATATATTTTTTTTTTTTAATTTTAATCAAAAAAATTTTTGGGCCATGCCACCCGGCATGTGGGATCTTAGTTCCCAGACTACAGGATCGAACCCACACCCCATTCAGTGGAAGCGCAGACTCTTAACCACTGGACCGCCAGGGAAATCCCTATATTCTTTTTCATATACTTTCCATTATGGTTTATTGCAGGATATTGAATATAGTTCCCTATGCTATACAGTAGACTTGCCTTTTGCCTTTCCTTTCATCCTAGTGTGTTGGTCTGTATACCCAGGGCTTCTAAAACACACACTCAGTCCAACCCCCTTGACTCTCTTCAGGCCCTAGGTTACTAGTCTTTAATTCTTGCAACACTTGCTAATGTCTACTCTGCAACTCCCAAACCTGTGAAGTTTTAAAGCAGATGATGCTTCTTAACTGAATTACCTATCACACCTAGGGTGATCTTTGGGAAAAAAACATCTGTCTGAGCATTACCTTGAATTTCCTCCAGGGTTACTTTTAAGGCCACTCTTTAAAAAATGCAAACAGGTGGTCAGTATCAATCCATTCTTATAGGTGTCCACGTGTAGACAGGCAGCAGAACCAGTTTTCTTTGAAGACATTTGGCAACACCTTGGAGATATAGGGTGTCAACGGCTATTGCCGTCTGTGCAACAAAACATTTCTCTCCCATTTCCTCATCTATACAAGCTTTGTTCCAGGATTAGTTCTGAATTTAAGGACTGTGTACGATTAATTTTAGAAGAATGTAGTTAATACATTTGTTCCAGAATAGTCCACCTGGACTACTCACAGCCATATCCCCCCTTTTATGGAGGGAAGGACAACCCCAGAAGGGCAAAGCAACTAGTTCAAGGTCACTCAGTAAGACAGCTGTCCTGGCTCATGGTCCTACCGTGATGCTTCCCATCGGTCTTCAAAGTTTGACCAGAGGCCGGGTGACAGCAGCAGCCTCTGCAGGATCGGGGGGCCCGTACAGACTTTCCTCGGAGGAGGGGATCTAGGGCTTACTATTTACAATTACACTTGTGTATATATGTGCTTTGTAAAGTTTTAACTACATACCAAGGGCTTCCCCCAACCCCCCAAACCCAGCATATGTTGTAGAACACATAGCATATGCTGTATGTAATTTCATAGAAAGAAGTTCCTCAAATGAGTGTGGAGACACTGCATGCTGTGTCCCCGCTGTTGTCATTCTAGGTGTCCTGCCGTAAAAAAGACACCTTTAAGTTTGTTTAACTCAATAGTCCCTGAATTTGGTTATAAACCACTTTTTCTCACAGTTGCCCTCATTAATAATATATGAAACTAATCATCTTTTTTGGTAGAACACACTTTTTAGGAAAGAAAGGCTGTTCTAAATGTTTATCAGAAGTACACTCTTTCAACATGTACATTTTAATGAGATTAGACACTAAAAATAGCATAAAATTTGCTAACAACAAAGAAAACATCCAAGATACGGCTTGTGAAAGTAAAAATTTTTATTCTGATTGATTTCTCAATGTATAGTTCAATATAATGCCAGTTTTTAATGGCAGAGATTTGGTTCCACTGAAACTCCATGATGCTACAGAGAGCTACTACTTTTTCCAGGAAGTAGGTAAACAGCTGGAAACAGAAAGCATGACTTTCTAGCAGCATGGCAACTGATTAAACTGCAGACCTATCAGGTCTGCAACTTTTATACTAAAAATGGCGCAAACATTAGCTGGTGACAAAAGTGAGAAGTGGGGAGCGAAATGTGAACACTGCAAGGAGTGATATAGGCCCTGTAAAGACGACAAAAACCCAAATAGAGCTATAAAGATTTTAAAGGATAATTATAGAAAAGGGAACCAAATATTTTACTCAAATGTTTTTTAGAGCCTTTCTATAGAGATACAAATATATATATATATATTTATCCAAAAATATGTTTTATACAGATAAATGTTTCTCAGATAAGGATGGGACCAAAGCTACAGTTATAACATAAAGCATTGTCTTTTGTAAGACTATTTATCCACCTGAATTTTCAATTTGAGGCGAGTGCATTAAATGTTTTCCAAATATTGACATCTTTTTATATATATAAATCAAGTAGGCATGATTTTTAAAAAGAGTTTTCAGGTTAAACAGTATTTTTCTAAGCTGCTGTGCGTATCAAACTTATGACAAGCCCCATTAAGAATTATTATTAATAAACATATCAAAAAGGGCTATGTTAAAATTTTCTTTATAGTAAATATTTAATTTTCTGATTTCCAGTTTACAAGTGTTGAAAATGCACAAGAAAGATTTTACTTCACAAGTACTTTTATGTTAATATATTTTGATTCAATATATATGGCAATAAATCTTCATACGCCATAACCAAAAGTATGTTTTTTTCTCCCTTAAAAAAATGGGGATGTAAATAACATTAACAACCACTAAAAAATAAAGCACACAAGTATTTTGGTGAATTTACAAAACTTTTTTCCCAAGTGTAAAGGCTACAAAAATTCCTAAAAATTAGAGAACACTGAAAACATATTAAAGTTTGACATCCAACTTTATATTATTTCCATTTTGCCCTGAAAGATAACTTAAAAAATATGGCCTTGCTGGAACAGGCCATCTTGCTAATATAAAAAACTGGTGAGAGCAAGAAATTGTATCACTGATATGTAGAATTTTTGTAAATAGTTCTCTCTTCAAATCATTAGAAAAATGCTGAAAGATAAAAAACAAAATAAAATAAAATATGGTGGTGGTCCCTAAACTATTTTGAAGGCAGGTAGCTTAGTCTAAGCTGAAGTATTTTTTTCACTCATAGTAATCATCCTCCCCTCAAATGCCCTTTAAAAAATGCATGAAACAATAGTAGCAAGAATCAAAGAGCACAAACTGTATTTTCAAGAACAGAAAAAAATCTCTAGTGCTGAAAGATATAGTAAAAAGCAGATTTCTTTGGGGACATTAATCAATTAGATTATAATTCATTATGAAGATTTCTCTTTTCTATTACGGGGAGAGTCTGCTCCATTAGAAGTTACTGTTCCATTTACACCATTTTCTGAAAAGAGAAAAAAAATCAGGATTACTTTCTAAGTAAGTGCAAATAATATTATCTTTTACACATAAAGGTACCCTCAGAAAAGAAAATTTAAAACCTAATATATACTCTTATGCCCTTAGGTGAAACTTACTTACTAGTGCTTAATCTTTACTAGTATTTAACCAACCATAAAACCTGATAACATGTTAAACACAATGAACTGAAAGCAGCAAATTAAAAGTAATTACATATGTCAATGACATCTCAATTAAAAAAATAGTTAAAAAAGGAAAGTACTATTGAAGGTAGGAAAAAAAGAGAAGACAGAAACTCTAAAAACAATTAGAAGAACTATAAAATAGTCTGCAGAGCAATACTTTTGGTAGAAAAAAAGGAACATTTTCACACTGGACAGCAGACAAGGGAAGTTCTTGGGGATATGTTTCTTTCCAACATATTTAAAAATTGGTGTTTTGGATGATAACTCTTATGTTTAAGAGCGTTATAAGCACCTTCTTCAAGCCATGATGGAATAACTGATGCCAGACCAACCCTCCCTCCAAAAATATCCACAAAAGGCGAACACGAAAATGGCTATTTGAAGGCACTGGGAAAAAACCAAGTCAGCTAAGTGTATTTCTCCCCCAAGGTATTTGCCAACTACTAAACGTGCACGCACCAAGCAAGACTCAGAAAAATCCAGCAGAAAGTAACTCCTAACAAAGAATAAAGCTACAGAGAGAATTCGGAAGTCTCACAATGACAGGGAGACAAAAATATGAATTTGGGGCCCACCAGAGAAGAAAGCCCTTAGAAATAGTTGATGTCCTAGGAATGAGGACAAACTGGAAATAGATCAGCTTCAGTGACACAGAATGATCCAGAGCTTCTACTAATTCATCCAGAGCCTCTGCATGCTTTTACACAAAACATTCAGTGTTCAACCTGATCTTAGGGGCACTGGCTTCTGCCTGGCTTTGCTGGAGCCCAGTCGGCCTCCCTGTGGCCTCAGTAACCGCCTTATGTGCCAACAACACAGGCTTACATCGTGTGAAAGCCCCAAGTGGCCTTCTATATTGTTAGCACAGTATTTAGTGTATAAAGGCAGAATTCTTACAATAATTTTTTTTTTAAGTATGAGGATACATGCAGTGCTGGTTTTTTAAATTTTAAAAAATTGGTATAATGTTGCTTATTTAAAAATAATGTTTGGATGCACTGGCAAATTATTTTTGTTTGCAGAGTGTTTTGTTTACAAATTGTCAGTCTTGTTTGTTTTACTTTTAGTGTGATACTTTTAGTGTGACTTTTTAAATGTCTCGGAAATTAAAGTTTTACAAAAAGTGATTTCATAAAAAAAAAAAAAATCAGGTGTACCAGAAAACAAGACAAAATGACTGAAAACTAAGAGAAAAAAAAATATCAGAAATAGATCCTCAGGTGATCCAGATCTGGAGTTGTCACACAGGGATATTAAAAGAACAATGATTAATAAAAATAAATGAAAAGATAGATAATTTCATCCAAGGACTCAAAAATCTTTAATCCCAGGACAGGATAATACAGTAACTAAAAATATAAATTTAATAAAAGTTTAATAGCAGATTAGGCCCAACAGAAGAGATGAGTGAACTAGAAAAAAATGCTCAGATTGAAACTCAGAAAAAAAAGGATGGAAAATGCAGAAAGCACGAAAAGATATAAAAGGACAGGGTAAAAGGGTTTAACACGTGTACTGGAATCCCCGAAGGACAGAAGAAAGAGAAAGGGGCAGAAGCAATATCTGAAGAAATAATGGTGAAGAATTTTCTAAAAATGGCAAAAGAAACCAAGCCGAGATTCAGGAAGCTCTACACAACACCGAGCAGGATAAATGCAAAGAAAACCAAACCCAGGCACATCACAGTATAACTGTCAAAAAAACAAAGATAATTTTGTCAGACTGGATGAAAAAATTAAAATCCAATTACATGCTGCTTACAGGAGACACAACTTATATTTAAGGACAAAGAAAGGTTTAAAGTAGAAAAACACAGGAAAAGATAGAGCATGCTAACACTTTACCACAAGATAGTCGGTGAACTGGAATAAATTCAGACAAGCTAGAGATGAAGATGGACATGTGACAATAAAAAAGGACAAATCCCACAGGGATTTATATAACAACCCTGAATTTTGATATACCTATAACATATCTTCACAATATTTAAAGCAAAAACTTACAAGCTACAAGAAGAAATGGGTCAATACCTTTTGCAGTAACTGACTGAACAAGCAGAACTCCTTCCACCAAGTCAGTAAAGATACAAACCTGGACATCACAAATGGACCTGACACCTACCTACAGAACAGAATACCCAACAAACACACAATACACATCCTTCTGAAGTCCAGATGGAACATTCATCAATATTGAACACAGGATGAGACATAATGAAAGTATCAACAAATTTCAAAGAATTGAAATCATTCGGAGTATGTTCTTTAACCACAGTGGAATTAAGCTAGAAATCAGTAGGAAAAAACCCCCCAAAACCTAGAAAATGCCCAAATACAGTATTTGTAAACTACACAATTTACTTATAAATAATCCATGGGTCAAAGAAGAAACCACAACTGGAATTATAAAATATTTGAAAGTGAATGATAATGAAAGAGATATATCAAAACCTGTGAAATAAGGGTAAAGCATTGCTGAAAGGGAAGTTTGACCTTAACTGCAAGTAATTCATGAGAAGGGATGAAAAATCAATGATTTATTTCCACAAGGTAAACCACAAATAACAAAACAGCAAATTAAACCCAAAGAAAGGGAAATAAGAACAGAAATCAATGACACATCTGAGACAATCAGCAAAAGAAGACAAATGTTGGTTCTTGACTGATGGAAGAAGAAAAGAGAAAGGCATAAACTACTTACACAGGAAATGAAAGATGGGAATCACTGCTGTTCTACAGGCATTAATAAGTGGATATTATGAATAATGTTACATCAATACATTTTGCAAATTTAAATGAAATGGATAAATCCTTGAAAAACACAATTTACCAAAAGAGAAACAATAAGAAATAGAAGATCTGAATAATCCTATTATCTATTAAAGAATGTGAACATGTAGTTAAAAAGAAGAATCTTCCCATAAAGAAGAGTCTAGGTTGGACAGCTTCAGTGGTGAATCCTTCCAAACATTTAAATATTACAAGAAGGACAAAACTGCCCAATACTTTTTATAAAGCCAGCATAACTCGTATCAAAACCTGACAAGGATATTACCCCAGAAAAGGGCTAACTATAGCCCAATCTTTTACATAAACACAGATGCAAAAAATCCTATTTTTACAACATATTGAAAAAACCCATCCAGCAAAAGTGATATATTGTCATCATCAACTTGGGTTTATGCCAGGAATGCAAGACTGGATTTACATTTGAAAATCAATACATTACCAAAAAATACGTATCAATATTCTTTATGAATACAGGTGTAAAGATCCTCAACCAAATACTAGCAAGCCAAACCAAGCAGCATCTAAAGATGATTATATACGTGACCAAGTGAGATTTATCCCAGGACTGCACTGTGGGCTTAACATTAAAAACTCAATTAATGTAATCCATCATATCCACAGAGTAAAGGACACAAATCATTTGATCATCTCAATCGTTGCACAAAAAGCACGTGACAAAATCTAACATCCTTTCATGATAAAAATTACAAACAAAGTAGGAATAGAAGGAAACTTTCTCAACCTGAAACAGTCCATTTAGGAAAAACTCACAGGTAACATCATACTTAATGGTGAAAGGCTAGATGTTTTCCTGCTAAGATCAGGAATAATATGAGGATATCCGTTCTAATTCTATTCAAAATTGTTCTGGAGGTTCTCGCCAGGATAATTTGGCAAGAAAATGAAACAAAAGGCATCCAGACTGGAGAGGAAAAAGTAAAACTATCTCTAGTTGTAAATGACATGATCCTGTATACTGAAAATGCAAAGGAATCCACAAAAGTACTAGAATTAAATAGTAAAGTAAAATTTAAAAACCCTAATAAGCACAACAATGTTGTGGGATACAAGATCATTATGCAAAAATCAACTGTGTTTCTATACACTGGCAATGAACAATCCAGAAATGAAATTAAGAAGACAATTCTATTTACAACAGCATTGAAAGGAATAAAATATTTAAGAATAAATTTAATGAAGAAGTGCAAGACTTATACACTGATAACTGTAAAATTTAATTGAAAGAAATTAAAGAAGACCCTAAAAGATGGAAGGACGTCTATGTTCATACTCCCCAAAGCAATCTACAGATTCAAGATAATCCATATCAAAGGCCAGCTGGCTTTTCTGCAGGAATTGACAAGCTGATCCTAAAATTCGTATGGAAATGCAAGGCACCCAGAATAACCAAAACATGAAAAAAATAAAAATGGTAGACTCACATTTCTTGATTTCAAAACTTACTACAAAGCTATAGTAATCAAGACAAGGGCGTAAGAATAAACATAGAGATGAAGAGACTAGAATAGAGAGTCCAGAAATATTAAATTCTTACTTTTATGATCAACTGATTTTCAACAAGAGTATCAAGACAATTCAATAAAGATTAGTCTTTCCAACAAATGGTGCAGGGACAACTGGATATCAACACGCAAAACAATGAGTGTACAATGGTGCACTTTGGAAAACAGTTTAGCAGTTCCCACCAGATGTTAAATATACAGCTATCATATGACCCAGCAATTCCACTTCTAGTTATATATCCCAAACAGCAAAAAACAGGCGTTCAAACAAAAACTTGCACGTGAATGTTAACAGCATCATTCACGGTAGCCAAAAAAGCGGAAACAACCCAACTGTCAGTCAACTTACGGATAAACAAAACATAGTATATACATACGCTAGTATATTATTTGGCCATAAAGAGGAATGAAGTATCGGTACATGCTACGACATGTATGAATCTTAAAAATATGCTATGTGAAAGAAACAGCTGCAAAAGATCACATACTGTATGACTCCACTGATAGGAAATATCCAGAAAAGGCTAATCTACAGAGACAGAAAACAGGTAAGAGGCTGGCAGGGGAACGGAGGGAATGGAAAATGACTGCTAATGGTGAATATACTTAAGAACCACTGAAACGTGCACTTTAAAGGGTGAACTTATGGTGTGTGAATTATATTCCAATAAAGCAGTTATTAAAAAATATTACTGAGAGAAATTAAAGATAATGTAGATAAGTGGGAGGTATATATCATGTTCATGGGTTGATATACTCAATTCTCCCTCAGCTGATCTACAGATTCAATGTAATATCAATCTAATACCCCAGTGAAGCTATTTGTGTATGTGAAAACTGACCAAGATGCAGTAAAATTTATATGACATGCAAAGGGTCAAGAGTTGCTAATACAAGCCTGAATAAGGATAGGACTGGAGAACATAAACTACCAGCTATAAAGACTTATAAGGAGCAAACCACAGTTGATATATATTTTAAAATGGAACTCCTTGTGTTACAGTTCCAACTATGAACACTCGAAGTTGAAAAAAATTACTCCACTGTCAATGCATTTTCAATCAAAAGCCAGAAGGAGAAAAGAGGTGAGATGCAGACTCAAAGATGAAGGATCAAACAATCAGAAGTTATTAAAAAAAAAAGGTGTTCCACTTGGGACTAAAGGGCAGATGGGAAGGGGCTGAAAAAAGGTTTTTTTTTAAAAATATGAGTAAGATGCTTGAAAGTACAATCACTCTCGAGGTTAGTTATTCACTAAAACTGCCCATGTCCACATTGGTCTATAGTGGCTCAAAGTCATCAAGTCTGGAAAACCTGTCAGAGAGAACTCAGCGGACAGCTTTTGAGGAGAATAACTGACCAACAAACTGTAGGATGGGGGAAATGATTTTGTTTCTAATTTTGCTAATAAGTAGAATAAACTTTCCTTTATAAGATTTTAAGTCTTAACAAGATTATAAATAAAACCCCAAAACATTAAAAAAAAAAACCTACTTCAAGGTTTTCATTGCTTACTGAATACAAACCTGTTCCTTTTCTAGAAGACCTGCCTTTAGTCACTGTTGGTTTCTTCTTCACAGTTGGTGCCTGAAAAGTAGAATGTTCTCTCCACCTCCGTAGCTGAAAATTAATGAACTTCCACATCATGAATGCTTGGGTAATGCAAATAGATGCCAGAACAGCAATTCTGAGAATATAAAGGAATAAACAGAGAATCAGAGCGCACCCCAACAATGCCATTGAATAAAGTAGTCCATCCTGCTTTGACAGGATTAACTTAGTGCTAAATTCCCACTAAGTTGACAAGATTATGTTAATGAATAATTATCCTGCTAATGATTAATCCCAGAAGTTAAATAAACGCTTTAGTACTTCAGTTTGGACATGAAATCGTTAACAGGTATGAAATCAAATCGAATGAATATTTACCCTAACCCCTGTATTTATCCCTTTATTTTTAGATGATTCATATTGTAAACTGATAAGACATACTATATAGTAGTGCAAAGTGAGAAAAATTTTAAATCAACTCTACCTAACAGCCAACACGTTGAAGTTTCCAGTACTGAAATCCAGCTTCTGATTCTCTGCTCTTGCAAGGCCAAAGCCAACAGTGAGTACCGAAAGAATTAAAGTCAGAAGTCTTCCCAACACAAACAGAACTGCCCACAGAGAAAATCTGAGAAAAATGTCACAAGTCAGATTCGCAGAATTGCAAACATAAGAAAAGATCCTAGTAGTAATCAGATTCCTGTTAAGCATTTCTTATTGTTCTGCAAAAAGGATTCTGAAATAGAATGTTAGGGAAATGCTTCATATTATATCACATTCTTGAAGATATATAACATATCAGCATTATTTCAGGTTCTAGAAGTCCAGTAAAGAAATGTTCGATATTTTTTGTTTAGCTGATCTTTTTTTGTGTGTGTGTAACAACTATTAATGGTTCTCGGAACTACTGGTATATAGAACAATTTTGGAAAATGCTGGATAAAACAAAAGCCGTGTACTCAATTCTCATGAGAGTCCCAGTTTTACTTTTTTTTTTTTTGTTAAAGGCCTCACACTCTTTACAAGTCATATCACTTCAATTCTGTTCCAGTTCAATTTTCCCATCAAAGTATTTTAATATCTTTAAGGCTCTATAATCTATTATTTCAATTTCTTCTGAAAGTTCATTCTTCCTCATTCTTCCTTCTCCAAAAGAAAAACGTGCACTTAAACAAGATAGGAGAAGTTATATCAGAAAAGTAAACCCTCAACCCTCAAAATTACAAGTTCCAATACAGTATCTCTCTAGCTAAGAACGATTCTATTTTAGAGAACAAAATACCAACATCAACAGCTAAACAGGGTCATTTTATTTAAAGCTGCTACTAACAGGTTATAAAAAACAATATAATCGCCAATAGCATGGTCCTTGGCAACATAGGCACTGACTTTAATTACACAAGAAATAGAATGGCTCAACAACTTACCCTTTCTGATACTTTTCATCACTAAAATAAAACAGGCGGGAAATGTGGAAAAGAAACTCAACAAAATAGTGCAGCACCAAAAGAACAAGTCCTAGATGATTCAAGCTGTTAAAAAAACACATTTAAAATGAAAAGATTAATTATGAATTAAGACAGATTAGCATACGATCTGCCCAGTCCATATACACACTCAAGAAAAATCCCAACTCACTTCAAAAGATAAGCTCCGGCAATGTGAAAGAGGTAAAGACCAATGTAGACGAGCTGACGAGGAATATCTTCCTGTAAACAGAAAATTGCACAGTAGATTAAAACATGGGGAAGCAGTTCTGTTCTTAGGAGCAGTGTGGCAGAGTGAAAATGCACTGTCACAGAGGAAGACTTGAAGGCCAGTCTGCCCCGCACCCTTCCTGAATGCTCACCCCAATTAGCCACAGTTCTTTAACCTCTCCTGGCTTCAGCTACTCATCTAAATGTGAGTAACAGCTGGGTTTGCCTGAATCAGATGAACTCCAAATCCCTTTCAGTACTGAGTGGTTCTTTTCATAATAAACATTTATTAAATGACACAATATTAATAACCATAATGTCCTTGTACTATTAAAATTGCTATGTTTATACCAGTAGAGGTGCTTTTGTTTACCTAAATAGTATTCACATTTTTTAGCTCATGCTTTTAGTCCCTTTCATTTCATTGTCAGTCAAGTCATTAAAATCGAAGGTTAAAATTTATCTTCTCACTTAGGATACCATCTATTTGTATATTCTTTCTCCTCTTAATAACCTGTAAGCCAGGTATCCAGATTTTACTTTTGCTTCTCTTTTTTTCTTCCATAATCCCTAGTGACCTGGTTATCTTCGAAACAGTGGTTTTCAAAGACATAAGTCAAGTGAATCATGAAATCGATGTAGGGGGTCACCCTAACATGTTCTGAAATATGAAATAGAATAAAAAATGCTGGAGTGTATAGCTCATTGCATTGTTTCATGAAAATTTTAATCCAGATTTTACACACACACACACACACACACACACACACACACACACACACACAGAATTATGATATAAACTCTAGTTTTTCATCTTGGGTTGCAGTAAAAAATGTTTGCAAGATATGAACAGTGATAGGCCCAATAAACACTTGTTAATTTATGAAATGCCTCTACCTCTCATTTCTGCTCTCTCTTTTTTTGGCAGTTTACCACATATATTGATATATATATGTCTCTATTAGCCTGTCAAATATATATTACAAGGCTCTATTAGCCTGGTTAGTACTTTTCATGTACTGCAGCTCTAATTAAAATGACTAAAATGGTGGTTGATGTTGGCAGACTGAGCTGCATTCATCTGGAACCTCACTAGACTCATCTCTGGCATATAATAGAGTTGAGCACAGGTCTCTATTGGTCTTCTCTTTGCCACCTACATTTCAAGTAGGGAGTTACTTGACCAAATCTTCTGAGAAAGAGTAGAGTTTACAAGTATAGTTTTGAAACTAAAAACTTTTCTAGTAAGAATGCTACAAAGATCAAGTGTTAGAAAGGTAGAACATACAACAGTTGACTAGAACTATACAGAGTCCTACACTTTGGGTCTCTCAGGGAAAACTCCCAAGACATAATACCAAGTTTACAGTGGAGTTTCCAACTGGAGAGAGAAGTATCTCTGAAAGTAGGCTGTCTGAAGATTCTCTCCACATAATTTTCAAACTTCCGATGAACTAATTCTCCTTACCAAAGGAGAGGGGGAGAAAGGTGTCGAGACAACATGGTGAAGTTCAACCACAAGAAAGCCTCTTCGTTCTCTTATAGTCATTTCAGACCAGCTCAGCTGTAGGGTTATAACTGCAATATGATATGCTATGTGGTGTGTATATCACTGGCACTGCACAAAATGATTTTAGATAGTATACAAGAAAACAAACTTTCATTATAATTTTAAATAAAACATTGTAAGTTGCAGCAAGGTGGCATATAAGTGACTACGTATGGGAAATACTGCCATATTCCTTCCTTCAGATGTGTTAAACAATGCTCCAAATTTCTGAGGGGAAAACAATACTAGGGGGACCCCCAATACTTATAATAAAAGCTTTTTTGTTTTTTAATTGCTGATTGAACACTGAACTCATTTTACTACATAACAGCTTGTGTAAATCGATGTAAAAAACTAATTTGCTGGAATAACTGCTGGAAAAACCAGAGCAGTGTAACTGCTTGGGAGGATTAAAAAAAAAGATTTTTTTTAAGAAGAAACACAAATAAGTTTTAAAAATACGCCATTTAGCAGAGAACATAAGATGCCTATCTTTTCTCCTCTCTGACAAAAAACACTATTATGAATTACAAACACACTACATTTCAAAAAGCCATTCCATTTCTTTTATATTTCTTGTCCTTAAATCTCAACCTAATTGAGGCAAGGTTGTGCTTGCCATTAGGTAAAGAAAAATCCAGAGCTTCTTCCCTAAATTCAGGTTCAACTTTGCATTTCAGCCCTGCCTTTCTGATAGCAGACCAGATGAGTCAATACTGGAAAGTAAACTACCATCACAGCTTCCATCTTCACAACCATCAAATGCCTAGCAAGGGCTTTTACAATAGTCTCTTCAACTTTCAAAAGGACGGAGTATTAAGAATCCTTTTTCTAAGTAACAGCAACGTCCGCCTTATACAAACTGACCAGTGTCTCTACAGCAATGTTTGCATACTCAAAGCCTAACCAGAGACAGCGTGTCAAAATAAACGAGTGACAGGGAAGAGCCCACAAGAAGTGGTGGACAACGTGAGCTAAAGGCATTCCCACAGTAACAATACAAAGGTAATGTGCATGATGTAGCGTGACTTTTAAAATGACAAATTTCATCTAGATTTCACTTAGAAAATGGCTGCTTTCAGCAGTCCTGTTCTAGGCCAGACTCCTCTGACATTCTTCAATCCTCATGGGGTTACAGCCCCTCTGGGGCTTACATGTCTATGGCCAACAAAAAAGACCTTGCCCAGCAGCAGGGTCTCTGGGGCCTACACATTTCCCTGGGGCTCAGGGAGAACAGAGAAGGCTGGGTGAAATGTTGGCACATATCAGTTCACTGGCCACGTTACATTTCAATTAGGGAGTCAGTAAGTCATCCACGGGCAGTTCATCACTGTTCTAGAATCTAGAGTCTAGATGAATATAAACATGGCTGAGAAAAGGCGATTTTGGTTTTTCAAGACATTTTCACACATCATTCTATGATTTTGTTACCAGGAGCCAGAAATGAGGTTTTGTGTATTTGTTTGTTTAAAGATTAGCAAACTTTTTTTATACTTGAATGAAAAAGATATATAATGAAACTGAATTATTAGAAAAGCATTGCCAAGTTCGTATCTATCTTTAATGCTAACATTCAAGTAGTTTATATAAGGATGATGTCATAGAGTGATGACTTAAAATTCTGATAGCTTCATTTTTCATGGAGAATCTAATAAACGTAGTACACTTAAATCAAAACAAATTCTAAAATTATAAATAACTTCAGGTGACATTTTCAGCTGTTATTCCAACATGTTTTTATTAAAAAGGTCAGCCATATACTTTAGTAAACTTCTGTTTTTTAAAGAAAATGCTTTTCTTAACTACACTGTACTGAAAAATTAAATTTAAACTGAATATCGCATATATGCCCAAATATAAGGCAAAGATTTGCCCCTAAACAACAGATGGAGCTGTCTCATGTGTAAATTTTTTCAAAGCTCTCATACTACAGGGATCTGTATCAATTACTTTATTCTGAACAACAAATAAATGTTTGGGTAAGATACACAGCCTGAGAAACCTCAATCAATGTCACTTCTAAATGCTCAGAGAGGTCTAGTGGAGGAATAAGTAAGACAGAGGTAATGATGTACTCTGGAAAAACGGACTTAGATGAGTCAAAGAGCAGCTCGAGTGATGAAGGACGGATGTTAACCACAAAGTTGAAGGGTGGACATAACCCTCATGAAGTAGGAGAAAGCATTTTTCTAATTTATTATACTTTATATGATATACAATTATATGTATGGATAATTAAACCAAATAAACTGATATTAGAAATAAAACATTTGGCTATTTCATCCACACTTCCCTGAAACTTCATATATTCAAGTTGGTTAAAAAATTACATTTTGAATCCTCTTATGGGCAAAAAGAGAGGACTATTTGTATTGAAACATACATATTACATGTGGTTATAATATCCTTCTTAAAAGAAACTGAGTTATTTGTGCCTAACACACATCTTGAACTGCTACTGTGTTCCTTTCTTCATTTCTCTGTAGGATCGGTTCAAAACAATCACTGTACTAGTTTTTTCCAGTAAAGAGTTCTTCCAAAACCAATTTTTATAGAGTAAATTTTAAGAAACTGTTTAACACATATGCAGCTGTTACTTTCAAATTATGTTAATTACTTGCAACAGTTACTTTCGACTGTCATATGTAGGTGTTAAAAATAGTTTCAGTTAAATTCTAAGTTATGCAAATTATTCCATAAAAATTAAGATTGCATTTCTGGAGAAATGCCATCTGGCAGGAATTGATAAGAAAAGAGCTTTGAGAATGAAAATGAACAATTACTTTGAAATGTCCCTCTCTACTTACATGGTCAACGAACAAGATATAGACATATGAATTAATAATGAAACCCAGAGGTATTATGTCCACAGGTATAAAAAGTACACGAAGAAAGCTTTAAATATTGGAACCATGGTACTAAGACATCAAGGAACTATGAAAGTCTCAGCAGTGCTTTGCAGAACCTTCTGTAATGATGGACATGTTCTCTATCTCTGATCCAAGATGGCAGACCGTGAAGCCACGTGTGGTGAATGGGCACTTGTAATCGGGCTATTGTGACCAAGAAAGTGAATTTTGTTTTTGCTTAGTTAATTTAAATGTGGCTTGTGGGTACTAATTTGGACAGTGCAGCTATGGGACACGTATGGTTCACAGTAGGTGCTTACTGAATATGGAAGCGTTATTGGAAACTGTGAGCCTAAGAATTTTACCTTAAGACAGTTCTAAGTCAAAGGTTTTATGCACCTTCATCCTAATCCTTACAATCAACTAGAAAAACATTGTACTTTACACGGCCTAATTTAGAAACATGGTGGTGTTTTCTAATTGTGGCAGACAACAACGTCAATGATGACAGACACACAGGACACGAAAAGTCACAGACACAACACAATAATAAATCAAGTGCCTATACTCATGAATTAACTATTCAGAGTATGTATAGAAATAAGTGTTTGTGGCTTTTGAGAAGGCAGAGGAAAGATGGTTGCTGGATGGACTGGTTGCTCTGCTATTTTGGAAAGCTTCTCAAAGTAAGGGGATTTTAACAACAGTGTTTTAAACATGGAAAAATGTGAAATACATACAACAAACTGACAGTATAACGAATTCCCAGGTACCTATCGCCCAACTTTCTGGTTGTTAACTCATGATCAGACTTCTTTTATCCACAGCCCCACCCACGTATCAGTTCATATATAGGAATATTTAAACAATCTCTCCCCGCAAAAAAGAGAACAAAAGTGCTGGATTAATTTATCAGAGGGAAACGGTATTCCAGAAAAAAGAACTGGTGTGTTGGGATTATAAAATTAGAGAATGTCAGTGTGAATGAGGCATAAGGAGAGAGTGGAAGAAAAAGGGACCAGGGGAGGGGGCACAGACAGGAGAAACCCTTAGAGCACAGGTGAGCAGCTTTATTTTAGTTTAAAGCAACAGGGAGCTAGTAGAGTTTTTAGAGGAGAAAGAGTTAAATAAAGGAAATAGAGTTTACTTTGTGACATCACAGAAGCCTGACTTCAGAAGTACTGAGGGTAAAACTACACAGGAGGCTACTGTAGTGCTCCAGTGGTTTACTCATTGTTCAAACAAAACAAACAAACATCTTTCCCACCTATTTCACCAGGAAAAAATTCAAGGTGAATATTTAACTATGGTTTACTTTTCTCAATTTCTCAAAAATTCCCAAAGAATTTTTCTTTGGGACTTACACACAGTACAATTTAGTTGTACAATAATCTAATTAATCCTTTTGGTCTCGCTTGTGAAACTGCTAAGAATATCAGTAACACAAAACTAACATTACATTGCAAAATTTGTTTAAATTATTTTAAATTACCACTAACATAATTTTAAAATGAGAAACTAACATGTCAAATGTAAAATCCCCCTCTAAATTAAAATGACTGAAGGTTTCTTCAATAAATACTTAAGGATACTTAGTGGAAAGGAGAGAGGTGAGAGAATAGTGGGGGGAGAGTTGAGGTGAGAGGGAGGTTAGAGACATGAGGAAATAATTTTAAAAAGACTTCCAAAAAAGGCAAAAAAAGGCAAAAGACAATTTTTAAAATTATAAAACCCCTGCTTACTTTTTTGGTTTTCTGGAAGTAGAGTTCAGGAAAAGCATGAAACCAGTATGCCAACTGTGATATGTAGAAAAACTTCATTTGAAATCTGTACCAACACAAGAAAGTAAAAAATACTTTTAAAGCATACCATTTTTAAAGAATAAAGTACAAACAAACACTGGAAATCAGGATGTACTAAGTAGCTACCTTTGTGTTATCACTTCAGGTCCCCTCACGATACTCCATGTACCGTACTCTCCAACAGCCACTTCCCCCGGCCCCCCGGCCCCCCAGCATCAGTCAGCTCCTCTGGATTAAACAGCAGAAGCAGAGACATGATCTGCAGAACACTGTGACCATGCAAGCCAGCTGCGAGGAAACAGAGGCCCTTGTCTATTAGTTACTTAATACTGAAGAGTATGCCTGTCAGCTACTGAAGACATACGGACCATGACTCTAAGGGAATCAAATCACAGATCGGTAAGGTTTCGTCAAAAGGCAAGTGGGAAGGGCAAACAAGATGGATAGAAAAGTGAAGGTGCATAGATTAACCAGCACCTGAAACCAGGATAATCCCAATTTCAAACAATCCCTGGATTTTTTCTTAGGGAAATACGGTAACTCTACCAGGTTGAGACACTGAGAGCCCCCAATAAATGGAGGCAAACCAGGATTCCAGAGGAGAATAAGGCACTGACGGACTCCCCAGGAGACATATCATATTCAGTCTAGAGTCCAGTCTCCTCCTCACATCACACCCCTCCAGATCTTCTGCTTTCTCTCTGCTCTCCCTCCCCTCTCCTCCAGAGGTCTAAAGCAGAAAACACAAAGCCAATCTGAATAATTCCAGGGGGGTGGGGAGGGGGGGGAAGATACAGTCCCACATAAATATGATGTTTATATCTCCAGTTTACAAAAGTGCATTGAATTAACAATTTTTAAAAGTCAGAGTGGCTCAGCAGAGTATGGTAATATTGCAGGGTCATGTTATTCCCTTCATACTTTTTCACCAGTCCTCATATCACAACACATTTATTGACTACTTTCTACCTGATAAGCACCTACAGCCTGGCACAGCAAAGGATATAAAAAGAGACAGCTCTTCTTGCTGTCAAGGTACATATAGCCTTGGTGGGCATGGGCACAATTCAAGACTTAGATAAATGAGACAATTACAGGACAGCCAAGACAATGTATAGATAAACATAAAATACTGCACACCAAAATGACAAATTCAGGAAAGCAGAAGCCAATATAGGCTAAAGGAGCAAGGAAAATATGGAATAGATGTTCTAGAGCTGGGCTTGAAGAATGAATAACTTAGCTGGCTGACTTTGCAACCCCTGAGCTTCTTACAGCACTGTACAGAAACCCTGGGGGCCATAAAAATAAAAAAGAAACAGTCCGTACCCTCAAGCTTATAGTGTAAGAGAGTAAGAAATGGAAGGAGTGAAAAGAGACTGGAGCAAAGAAAAGGAGCAAAAGAATGTAGAAGATGGAGCAGTGACGAGAAGGGTTAGGAAAAAGAAAGGGAAGACAGAGGACTAAATTAGGATTACTGTTAAAAATCAGTTTTCTCAAGGTAACAAACATGCTGAAAAGATTATATACATGAAAAAAAGCACACAGGAATTTTTTGTCCTTATGGCAGTGAGACTGCCAAAGACATACCTATTGTACGAATTTCCCTAAGGTCCTAAAGAGAATAACAAGAACAAATCCTGCTTAAAAGTGACATGACGATGGTCCTTAACTAAGAAAAACCTGCTGAAAATGACTTACGTCATCAGGTTATGGGGATAAGCTCTCCACAAGATAGTTGGGTCTGAGATATAGTTTTCCTAAGAGAGAAGATACAAAAATTAGCTTAATGAGCATGGAAACGTCTTAGAAAATAAGACAGTATTTTCATTCCTTGCACATTTACATCTCTCCACCTCAAGTTCCATTGAAGTCCAACCTTTTAGATGTTTTAGTTATTTTCCATTCAGTCAAACTGCTTACTTTAGTGAAATGAAAATCAATATGAGTGACTTGAAGTCAAATAAGACATAATTCCTGGCTTTCGAAATTCCTTCAATCCAGTAGAGTAAAAAAGACACGTATGCAAACAAACATAACACAACCAAAAAACAGTGATGGCGCATAACAGAGTTACAACAGCCACTGGAGGGATGAATGTTGTCCTGGGTAACCAAGCAAAGGGCTCAGAAAGAGGTGGCACCTGACAGGAGACAGAAGATCAAGGTGTTGCCAAGTTTTACAGGGTTATGTCCACATAATCACCACGTCTTTTTCTTAGATAACCAGATCTATTTAGTGAGAATTACTGCATATGTATATTAAAAAAAATCCTGAAGCAACTTATCCTTAATATTTTCCCACGGAAGTTTAACACCTTCACGTTTTTTAAAAAATGTGTAAGATAGAACTTTTGTACATCAACAATAAAAATTTTTTTTAATGTATAAGAAAGATTTTAAGCTGAACTTTAATGTATCTGTAAAGTATCATTAAAGCAGCAGTTTACAAAGGAACAAGCACTGGACTGAAAGGCTGAGTTTTAGTCTATCTCCAACCATAAATGTCATACCCTGGAAAATTCACTTTACCTATTTATTCATCTCTAACATAGCAATTAAAAAAAAATACTGTGTCCTGACAAACTCAAAAATATGTAAACTCTGGGGTTCATATAAACTTAAAGGACTGATATTACTAATATTAGATACTCTCTTCCCCCTCATTAGTTAGAATGGTACACTTAAAGGTTTAGATAGCCTTAATAAAAAGTTAATCAATATTTTAATTTGCTCAGAAAATACCTGGACTGTTTTTAAAGAACGAAATAACTGGAAACACTACAACTCATGTAACCCAGTGAAAGTATCACTGATAACTTACCCTTTTTGCTAATACAGAGATACCTGCAAATGACTACAAGATATGAAGACAACACTCAGATCGACTAAAAATGAGTAAGGCTTTCTGAAACATTAAACATAGTTGGCAATTTTTGCTGTATAAAAACTAACTAAAAGAGAAGCTTACTGATGAAACTTGATTTATACTAGTTCAAGAGCAGAACTCCTAATCTTAGATAAGAACAACAAGAGACAAGGAATTTTTCTAAGGTTCAGGGTTTGCTTATGAGCATTAAAAATAGGACATCAATTTCTGTTCTGGGTATATAATTAAATACTTTTGAGAGATAAGAATTTCAGCACAGTACATACTTACAGATATGAGAATGAATGTGCCCCAAACACAAGAAAATAGGTAGAATGCACTCAGCTGACCAGATTCATTAAACTTGCTGTGTTTCGTTTTGGAAAAGTGCATTCGCCTGTTAATTTTCTAAAGATAAAAACGATCGTTAATAATTAAGATTATAAAATATATTTAATATGACTATCATAGTATGGAGAGCTAGTATTTTACAAAGTATAGATTTCTAAGATTGCATACTTACATCCAACACATATTCTTGAATTATGGCATGAATAATTATCGCCACTAGCATGTAGAAGAAAACTGTAGCCAAATCTTTGATACCATAGTAATAAAGGAACGCTGATTCAGTAGCTTGTTCTTCTGAAGGTCAAAAAGGACAGGACACACATACACAAAAATATACATAAGATTATAAAAACAGCACTTAAGTACAACATAGTTATGGAAAGAAACAAGAGAAGACTAACCTAATAAATAAGTTTACAGAAACATCATGGTAATTTGCTTTTGGACACCTTCAGTCTTAGGAACAATGAAAACTGAGGAGACTATCTAGAAGTCTAAAGCTTCAGAAATTATTTACAAAGACTTGACACATGTTAGTTACAGCCATTAAAGACCAGAGAACAGGGAAGGGGAGGCCACATTAAGATCCTTGGGGACTGTAAAATTGGTATTACCCCAGGGATAGGGGTTAGATTATACTTAGGTTGTATTAAAGTTATACTTAGCACATTTGCCTGTCTTTTCAAAGAACTTTTGAAACTTTCTGCTTTCTAGCTCTACTTTCAAACTAGACACCACATTTATGATTCTGCTGGAAAAGCTGACTTAACTTTGATTTGATTTAGTTTTGAATTCTAAGCAGGAGAGAGAGGCAACTGCTACAATTGTTTTCAATCTTTAAAATTGCTAAGATTTTTTCAGAACAAGACTTAATCAAATACTTGTGAATTGATAAAAGAGCTTTGTTTTTTTCTGGCATACTCAAATTTCAAAACAACTTTGTGGTTCTGAGTACTGTGATATCTAAGTTACTACATCAAATATTTACAAAATGATATAACTGAACAAAAACCCAACTCCATGTTGTATAATTGATCTTACATTCTAAATAGAGAGACTCCTGGCTCGCGGCAAGTTTACCACCTGAGTATGGTAATATTTTGTTAACTGAATACCCCACTCCTCACCCATGCTAGTTAATTTTTTTCTTTTTTGCGGTACGCGGGCCTCTCACTGTTGTGGCCTCTCCCGCTGCGGAGCACAGGCTCCGGACGCGCAGGCTCAGCGGCCATGGCTCACGGGCCCAGCCGCTCCGCGGCACGTGGGATCTTCCCGGACCGGGGCACGAACCCATGTCCCTTGAATCGGCAGGCGGACTCTCAACCACTGTGCCACCAGGGAAGCCCCATGCTAGTTAATTATATTACTGTATTCAACTACAATCAACTTCCAATAACAACTTGATTTTCACATAGCATCATTCAGAAAAACTTTTCGAAATAAAACCTGAAAGTGTAGTTTGGATGTTATTACCAGATACTTACTGACATTCTCTCTAATCAAATAACTGATAGGACGGTAGAGCACAACCAAAAAGTGAAAAATAAAATGGGCTTAAGAGGGTTGTTATTACGGGTCCAAAATAGAACCCATACAAGTCAGAAAAACAGAACCTGAACATTGGGCCTTTAGAAACCTTGACTGAACAAAGACACTTCAGACAAATGTAAAATATCTATTCTTAGGATTTTCTTATGAAAAGATCAGAGGGAAGAGAAGGCAAAAAAAAAAAAGTTCTTCATTGGAATTTTAAGCCCATTTACAAAAATACACAATAAACATTAAACACATAAAAACTGATTTTCATACAATATATATTGCGAAGTCAACCAAAAACATCAGATTTTGCATTACAAAATCATCAAAATAATATTCAGTCTAATCACGAATGAGACCTGTGAAAATAACGAAGAACCTAGTATTCATGGAGATTTCCAAGTCTGTCCCACTGAACTCTTCTACTAACCAGAAAATTCCAAAAGAAAACTACCTACCTGTTGCAGGGAGGGTAACATTGTACTGAAGAGTAACAAAAATTATAGAAGCTTTTGCTGTTATCTAGAAAGAAAAAAAAAGATCAAGTCAATTTGTGACCCTCTCCCAAGTAGCAAATCGGGGGGAAAAACATTCCAAGTTCTGTCCCCACATCTAAGAACCAAGGGCACCCTAGTTCCAGCTGCACCCTGATAGGCACGACTGGGCTTCCCGATCACCAAGGGGTTGATCTTTTTTTTTTTTTTTTAACATCTTTATTGGAGTATAATTGCTTTACAATGGTATGTTAGCTTCAGCTTCACAACAAAATGAATCAGTTATATACATACATATATTCCCATATCTCTTCCCGCTTGCGTCTCCCTGCCTCCCACCCTCCCTATCCCACCCCTCCAGGCGGTCACAAAGCACCGAGCTGATCTCCCTGTGCTTTGCGGCTGCTTCCCACTAGCTATTTACCTTACGTTTGGTAGTGTATATATATCCATGCCTCTTTATCGCTTTGTCACCGTTTACCCTTCCCCCTCCCCATAACCTCAAGTCCATTCTCTAGTAAGTCTGTGTCTTTATTCCTGTTTCACCCCTAGGTTTTTCATGACATTTTTTTTTTAAAATTCCATATATATGTGTTAGCATATGGTATTTGTCTCTCTCTTTCTGACTTACTTCACTCTGTATGACAGACTCTAGGTCTATCCACCTCATTACAAATAGCTCAATTTCGTCTCTTTTTATGGCTGAGTAATATTCCATTGTATATATGTGCCACATCTTCTTTATCCATTCATCCGATGATGGACACTTAGGTTGTTTCCATCTCCGGGCTATTGTAAATAGAGCTGCAATGAACATTTTGGTACATGACTCTTTTTGAATTATGGTTTTCTCAGGGTATAAGGGGTTGATCTTGAAAGAACATAATTCGCCAGTGTAGTCTGAAGTTTAGATGGGATTGTGTAATTCACTCCTAACGTTAAGATTTCAAAAGAGATACTGCAGTTCCAGTAAACAGTGTTTTGACAAATAATGTTTCTCTACTCTAGACCTGTACAATGAACACAAAATTTCCATCAAGAAAAATTTTAAATGTAAATTAATGAAAGAAAAGGAAGCACAGTTACCATGACAAAACGTAGATCAAAGGTAGGATCTGTGGTGTGTGTTAATCTCCCACACACCTGACATGGTTACATGGTCGATAAATATTTAACTGACCTGACTACTAGTAAAAGCAAAGTGGTCAGAACAGAAAAATGGAACGCTTACTCAATATTTATAGGCACCAGGCACTGTGCTAGACAAGAAAGGATAACAAAGGAATGGTATAATCCTGATGACTAGCAACTCAGTCCAGTCTGGAGGACAGGTAAACAGATTGCTATAATACCACAGAATCAATGCCAATGTGAACTGAGGATAAACAACCAAAGCATTTTTTTTGTTTTTGTTTTCCTCCTGGGGTGAGGAATGAGGCATGCTCTGGAAAGCCTTCGCAGGGGATGTGGTGCAGAAGTCGTCTCCTGTTGGAAAAGAAAAGTTCCCTAGGCTCACGCAGTGGGACCAAGAGGGCAGCACAGGTAGGAGAAACAGAAGCACAAAGGTCAAGGAGCGGTAAACAGGAGGTCAGGCTGGGGCACTCATCAGGAAGGGGTAGAAAGGCCTAGAAAAGTTACCAAGTGCTAGAAAGGACCTAGTTTGCTGAGCTTAGTAGTTTAGATTTTATTTTAGCCCGACCAGACAGTTTTGGGGAGGGGGAAGTTATTTGTGCTTTTCAGAAAGATCGCTGACTGGGGTGCAGTGCTGGCCTCTCAAGCCCCCTCGGGGCCGCGCTCCACCCCGCAGTCAGTATCCCCTCCCGGTCATGTTAACGCCGCTCCCCACGCCCATCCTCCCTCCACCCGCGCCCCAAAGGACCTTCACCGATTCCCATTCTCTCCAGGATAAGAACAAATTCTGCGGTCTGACCCCTGCTTCTCCAGCCCCTGTCCGGCCGCTTCTGCCCCATCCCTTGCCTCCTGCACTCCTCCCCCCATAGCTCCATGCACCCGCAGTGTTATCTAAAACACTGCTGGAAAACTTCTCCACTTCAGATCTCAGGTCAACTACACCCTTTCAAGGAAGCCTTCCCCGTCTCTTAGGGCAGGTCATTTCCTTTGTTAGATTACCTCAGAGACCTGTGTTCCTTTCTTACAAAACGTATACTTTTGGCGTGATTGTGTTAATCACTGCTGTCTCACCCATTAGACAGCCAGTAGTCTCCATAAGAGCTGGGAGCACGTCTGTTTCTGCTCATCACTATATGCTTAGAGCCCAGCATGGCGTGTGGCACTTATTAGGCCATTGTTCAATATTACTGAACAAATATTAGATAAAATATAAACTGGAGTAAGGATGCAAGTCAAGTACGAGTTTTGCAAGAGACCTGTGAAAAATAATAAGGTCTGAACGAAGGCAGTAGTAGTGGGTAGAGGCGGAACTTTTGAGGCAGAATAAGGCTTGGTTAGCAGGACAGAATCAAAGTATGTACTGATGCTGCAACAACTGGGTGAAAAGCAATACTATTAATAAAAACGTGGAATATACAGGAGGAACCGCAGGTCTGAGGCAAAGAAGAAATTGCACTTTATATAAACTTAGATTTCTACGAGATATGCAGGTGGCAAGACCAACAGGTAGGTAAGGCCCACGCCTGGAGCTCTGCAGGGAGACCCGGGCTTAAGGATTTGGAAGTCTCTGTTTACAGACAGTACGTGGTACATAGTCGAGGCTGTGCAAGTATATAAACCCTCTACAGAGAGTGTACGGGATTCGATGAGAAGTAGGACACCAACAGAACCACGGAGAGGGCAGAGAAAAAGGCCGGCGGCAAAATAAGAAGAAATGATCAGAGAGAAGAGGCAGAGAGAAGAGGAAGAGAGCTAGATGCCCCCAAAGCCAAAGGGGAAACATTTCAAAAAGGGGTGGTTAATAAAGTCAAAGTTTCAATAGAGATGTGTCAGGAAAAGAGCGCAACGGACCGGACGACTTAAGAAGTCATCAGTGGTCGCAGCTTGAGTGACTCCAGTGAAGAAGTGAAAGCAAAAGCCACCTCAAAGTGGAGTGCAGAGCAAAAGGGGAACAAAGGGGTTCCCAGCGACAGATGCCAGGTCAAGATTTATGTCGTTTCGTGATGGGAGGCACTGAGCTGGTGCGGGGGCAGTCAGCAAAGGCACCAGGGAACAGGGAGAATTTAACATGTAAGGGCATAATGGATGGAAAGATCTGGTAGGGGTGAAATATAAGGATAGAGCTAAAGGTTGATCTTGAGCAGTTTTCCTCTTAGATCAGGCAGGCAGAAGGTAAAAATGATGAGATAGATAAGTTCAAAACAAGGCAAGAAACTGAAGAAATTCCCTGTGGCGGGGGAAAAGCAATGTCATCTGTTAAGCATAGTTGGGGACTCAAACGATGAGTATTTTTATAGTTCCTTTAGGCAAAGGGGCTGGCCAAGGAAAAGTAAAAAGATCCCCGGGTATTACTTTTGTCTGAGGTCAGAAACCTTTGACTTGTAATATTATCTATCAGCAAGAGTGCATGACTTTCTCTGACAACACTGAGCAATCCACAAATGGGAGGCACGGAAAAGGCAGATGGCAGGCTGGACCCACGGGTGGATACGTGCAGGCCAAGTAGGGAGAAAGACCAAGAGGGAAAGGGAGCTGAGGGCCTGGGGAGAGTGTGGACAGTAGTTAAAGTCTACAGGAAGAAAAGCAAAGCAACAAGGGGCTAGTATACTGGAGAAAAGGAAAGGGGACCAGGCCCCACAAAAGCCTGGACTAGGTGGAGAGCTGGCATACGAGCAGCAGACGTGGGGAGATGAACAACATGCAGGTTGCAGCTGAGTTCTGCTGTTCTGGAATTCAGGATCTGGAAATATGGCAGGCTTGTGAGATAAAGTCAGGGTATGGCCACCACAGTGAGTTGTTTCACTGGGTAGATACATAAAGATCACTTGCCTAGAAAAGGCAAGTACGGCTTTTCTGTATTACATTTTGGGTCATTCACACGGATACGTGAGAGCAGAACAATGACATGAATTTCCAGGGTAACACTGCTTTCATGTGATTCTTTTTAATAAAGTTGACTGATTACTAAATTTTATGTTTTAATATCTTTGTTTAGATTTCATATATAAACGCACACACACTCCACATCCCTGTTTCTAATTTAGAATATGAGGTCACCACTACCATAGCTAAAAAAAACTTTTTAAGTTTTTTTACAATTGACAAGTGAAATTCTTCAAAGATAAATTTAATATCAAATTCCCCAAGCAACAAAAATTAGATTATCCTTTACTGCTAGGCTTCCAAAGAAAATTAAAATCCGGCTTCCAGCTAGCTTGGCATGTGACAGTAAGCGGATAAGAAGAGGAAAAACACAAACTACACACCCTAAAAATGTTTATAGAAAAATGTTTTAAAAAGAAGAAAACTTAAACCAGTAATCATGCTCTTAGCCATTTCTAGGGGTCCTAAGCCTCATACCATGGCCAGCACTGCTTTAGTTAAATTAGTATTACAGTTAACCAATAGTAAGACAAATTAGTTTGGAATAAAATATGCTACAGAAATATACAACGTACTCAAAAGTAAAAATGAGTTTATGACAATTTTGGACGTTTAAAGCACTGCTCTCCATTTATTAGAAAAATATGAGGCTTATTCAGATACATCTTAAACAGGTTACCACGACTCTAATGAGTTATTTAATTCTGCATTGTATGGAGTATCATGAATATCATAATATTTCTTTAGTGCTCACCAGCTGGGGCTTGGTATCTTTTCTTGTCATACAGAGAGGTTAACTATTTTGTACTTGTCAGAGGGAAGTGTGACTACTACATTGACTGGGTGTCTCAAAGATAAAGGCAATTTCTGAATATCAAATCCCATTTTCTCACCAGCTTATATAAAATTAAGTTCTTAAAAAAAAAAGGAGGAAAGAAAATGTTGGCATTAAGATAAGCCATGCTTAAAAATAAAACAAACCCCCAAGACTGTTCTACATAGTTGAAATTGTAAAGGTCCCCCAAACCTGGCATGGCACAAACGACCTGGACTCCTGAGCCTCTGAAAAGTAAATCCCTCCCAGAAGAAAATATTCCTCGTGGAAACCCCTAACTCCTCTTCTATATCCTCACTTTCAGAAAGCTTCCCAAGTATCTTTACATCTTTCAACTGTTAAATTTTCCTAACTCCAATATTCAGTCATTCATTATAGACCATGATGTGCAGTATGTGGACAGAAACTGTCTGTACTAAAAGCATGATTTCAAAATTCACAGCAATTTTTGATAACACGAACTTCCCTGGAAATTAAACTCTTCCGTATCTCCCAAACAAACTATTGCTTTATCAACCTTATTAGTATATATAATCTCTTTAGATGCTAACTGTTAGAACATTTTCTCACATAAAAATGCTGTCTTTGGGCTTCCCTGGTGGTGCAGTGGTTGAGAGTCTGCCTGCCAATGCAGGGGACACAGGTTCGAGCCCTGGTCTGGGAAGATCCCACATGCCGCGGATCAACTGGGCCCGTGAGCCACAATTACTGAGCCTGCGCGTCTGGAGCCTGTGCTCCGCAAGAAGAGAGGCCGCGATAGTGAGAGGCCTGCGCACCGCGATGAAGAGTGGCCCCCGCTCACCGCAACTGGAGAAAGCTCTCACACAGAAACGAAGACCCAATGCAGCCAAAAATAAATAAATTAATTAATTAAAAAAAATGCTGTCTTCTGTTTTTCGACTTTGATAAATGCCTAAGGAATAATGAGCTACCATTTATGGTATGCCTCCTGTAAGCCACACTTTGAACTAGCCATTATAAAACTTAGTTTAATTCTCAGAGTAATCTGATGAGCCCTATTTTACAGAAAAAGAAACAAGTTCTAAGAAGTTATATGACATGCCCTAGGCCGCCCAGTTAGCAAGCAGTAGAGCCCTAACTCCCTTTAGCTTCAGCGTCTATATTGATTCTTCATTTTGGCTAGTAATACAGTATGTTATTGCTTTGTCAATTTCACCATAAATCCTCAGACATTTCCTCAATGTCGGAAAGCCTTTCCTTTACACAAAAGGCTGAACAGTTCTGTTGCAAAAACGGTAACTTCTCTATTATTCTAGCACAAATACTGTCATTCTATAACTACGTTAACGTTGAGATTCAGCAATTACTTTATTATTTTTTTTAATTAATTAATTTTTAAAAAAAAATTATTGGCTGTGTTGGGTCTTTGTTGCTGCATGCAGGCTTCTCATTGCAGTGGCTTCTCCTGTGTTGCAGAGCACGGGCTCTAGGCGCGCTGGCTTCAGTAGTTGTGGCACGTGGGCTCAGTTGCTCTGAGACCTGGGGGATCTTCCTGGACCAGGGCTTGAACCCGTGTCTCCTGCACTGGCAGGCAAATTCTTAACCACTGCGTCACCAGGCAAGTCCCACAGCAATTACTTTAAAAGTCAAGGATCAAAACTAATCCAGTGAATTTTTTCCCATAGGTAGATAACATGCTTTCAACTCCTAAAACTTTAACATATGGTAAGAAAAATGTAGTACAACCTGCACAAACTTCCTTCTGTCTACTACTTCAACATTCTTTTTTGAACGGACTTTAAAAACTTCTATTTAGATCTTTGTTGTGTCTATTTAAATTGATAAATTTTACGGATGTAAAGGTGAAAATCCACTCACTGTTAAAAAATCATTGACATGTGAGGCAAGGTACAGGTGGTGAACTTCTCTAGAAATGTGGTAAGAGAACATGAAATATTTTACATAAAAGCAACGTTATAACATTTCTAAGTGTCAGCACTTCTGATTTATATTCCATTTCACTCAACGCATTGCAAATACACCTTGCAGGTAATATTACTCCTAAATTATATCTTTAAAAACAGGGATTCTTACCACGTGGAGACGGGTTATGGCAAGCTTTATGGAACTGTTCAGTATATTGTACACACAAAAGTATTACTTCTAACACCAAAGCAGAAAGTATATACAAGTATAAAATTCAGAAAGAGAGTACAAATGTTTAGCATTGCATTTCTAAAATTATATACATTCATGTAGTTCTGTATAAACCGTGAGATGCCTTCTCACCATATCATCTGATCTCCGCAAACAATGGCTGTGAGAACAGCACAGGTTATATTATTTCCTTATACAGAACAGAAAAACTGAGGCTTAGCCCTGGGTCATTCAGTAGGTAAGTAGCACAGGCCCAGCCTAAATCGAACGATGTGACATATGTTAGTTCCCTTCTACCCTCCCTTTCAGGATACCCACTACCTCCTTAGCAGTGGACTAGGTGGACGTAAATGACACTATCAAGAATCAAAAAATCTGTATCTAGATCCAGAAAAGTCCATTTGAAGAGAAGCAAAAAATTATTAAAATATTAAGTTACCTAATCGTAACATTTTAAAAACCCACATGGGCTCCGTTTAAACTATTTATTCAACTTTCGGTCACTGGCAGTCTCATTACACCAGCTTTTCTCAAGAATTCTTAATGTCACTCATTAAGCAAATATTTTGTAAGCATCTCCTAAATTTAGGCTTTGGAAATAGATTAGGAAAAAACCAAAATTTCTGCCCTCACTGAAGTTACATTCCAGGAGCGGGGAGACAATAAATAAGTAAAATAATTAGTGTATTTGGTGGGGCACAGGAGCTACAGAGAAAAATTAAAAAGGGAAAGAAGATAAGGAATGGGCGTGTGTATTGGGGAGGGAGGGAAAGGAAGCCGTAGGATGTTACACGTTCACCTTGCAAAGTTTATACCCACATTCAACAGCTGTTAAGTAAGTCATCACAATACTCGCTACGTGGGATGAGAATTTACACACTCCTGACATTTCCATCCTCTCCTATTTCAAGAAACAAAAAGAAAATTATCCGACGCCTCGGCACTGCTGTTCAGAACCCCGATTTCTGTATCAGACCTTGTTTCCTTAAGAAAAGAGCAAGCGCTGGGGCAAAAAGTTCGATCACTGATAACAATACCAGCTTGGGAGACAGGAGTTAAAACAATCGGGTGGGTGCGACTCGGAGCTCCGATCCCGCGGAGATCACTCGCTGCCCCGCGGCCACCGCCCTTCCAGTGGGCAGCGGACGCCGGGTTCCGTCGGTTTCACCCCAGACTCGGTGCCGCCGCGGACCCCGCCCCCGAGCGCTCTCCGGCCCCCGCGGCCTGGCCAGCCGGGCGCGCCGGCCATTGCCCAGCCCGCCCACCGCCCGCAGCCAGCTCGGCGTTCAGGGGCCGCCCCCGCCGACCGCCGGCCCCTCGCCGGCTGCCACGTAACCCTTCGCGGGAACCAGGAACTGCGCGGCGCGGCCGGCGGGAGGGGGCGGCGGCGGGAGGGCGGCGTGCGTGATGGCCGAGGGGGCGACGCGGCGGCCCCGGCCCCTAAGGGCGCACGGCGGCCAGGCTCCCGGGGCTCCACAGCCCCAGCCCGGCAGGGCGCGGGGCAGGCCCGCTCCTCCGGGCCAGGCGGCCGGCACCTCCCCCCGCACCCCCCCGCCGGGGTCCCCCGCGGTCCCGGGCCGAGGGGCTGAGCTGGCAGCCGGGGGCCGGGAAGGGGACGGCGGGCGGGCGATTGGGGCGCGGGCAGGGCTCACCTCGAACATGAGCCCCAGCAGGAAGACCATCGCTACACAGGAGACGATGTCCGCGTGATTCTGCAGGACGAATTCGTGGCTCAGGACCGGGGGGCTCTTGGTGCTCTTCTTGCGAATCGCCATGGTGAAGCCGTCGCCCGTGCCTGCAGGTGCTCCGCCCCGGCTCCGCTCTTCCCAGCTGCTCACCGACTCGCCGCCGCCGCCGCCGCCGCCGCCTCCCCCTGGCTGCTCCTCACAGCCCCGCCGCTGCCGCTCGCTGGGGCTTCACTTCCCATCCCACAGCCAGTACGCAGCCGCCGGGGCCGCCCGGAAAAAAAAAAAAAAGGCAAGCCCACACAGGAGGCGAGCATGCGCACTGGGGAGACGGCGCTCTCTCGTGTCGCGGCCGCCCCTGCGAGCCCACAGCGCCGCCTAGGGAGCGGAGGCCGTCCGCCCGGGGCCGGGCGAGTGTAAGAAACCTGAGCGGCGCCTCCCCTGCTCCGCTCCAGGACTGGGGTTGGGAGTCGTTTGAGGCGCGAGCTTCCTGCGGTTACTAAACAGACTGAGTCCGCGCCGCGGTCAGAGGGCGGCCACGTGCTACGGCGTGCACGGGTGCAAGCGTGCTTTCCGCCCTCTGTGCCACCCTGGCCTTGGGTGTCAGTGCCTGCTTCCACATTGATTGTCACTTCTTGAAAGCCACTGCCACCAGCAAAATAACCTAAACGTATGAGTACAGCTTAACTACATAAGGGTAGGGGCATTCGGTTTTAGCAGCTGCCTTAAAAGTTAACTTCAGAGTTATTTTAAACACGCCTGAGGACGTGTTTCCTGTTCTTTGTAGCCTTGAACTAGCTTTCAAAAAGGAACAATTCCTATTTGGTCTCACCTACCCATCCCCCAACGGGCATGCGACTGAAGTAAGTTCATAAGTTTGGGTTTACTGGCTTCATATTTATTATTAACGACACTTCTTGGTTACCTAGGGAGATGATTTTTAAAAGTTTGTGGATTAGACATGTCTTCCTCTTTCATATTTCTGCCCAAACCAAGACTCCCTGTATTCTTTCTCCAGATGAATTGTACCACTGTTTACCCATTTGCCAAATCTAGAAACCAGAGTCATCCTGGACTGATCCCTTTCAGCATCCTTCCATATCCAAACTATTACCAAAGAAACCCAAGGCCATTGAGTCCCCCCTTCCCTTTCCCACTGCTGCACCCTCAGGAGGGGACTCACTGCTCACCTACAATATTACAAGTCTGGTGAATGCCTTAGTGGTTTAAGAACATGGGTTTATAAGTCAGAATTCTGTCACTCATTATCTGTATGATCATGGTTACTTATCTCCATGAGATTCGATTTCTTCATTTATTTATGTATTCATGCATTCAAAAAACTATTTATTGGGCAGCTACCATATGCTAAGCACTGGGGATATAGAAATGAAGGAAAAGTACAATTGAACCTATTCTTATGGGCTTTCATTTTAGTATGGGAAGAGGATCTTTACACAAGATTTAAAAAGTGAAACATGTCTTAAATTGAGATGAGGGTCCTGGCGAAAAATAAAGCAAGGGGAATAGGGAAAGTGTGGGAAATTGCATTTGCCTGAAGACTTGAAGAGGTGAGGGAGCAAACCATATCATCAATAAAAAGGAGATAATTGTAGTACCTGTAGCCTACTTTAGCAATTAAATGAGATGATTCAAGGAAAGTGCTTAGTAGAGAGTTAGGTATAAATGTTAGCTATTATGGTTATTATTTTTTCTTTTTGGCCACACTGCTTGCTGGGTCTTAGTTCCCTGACCAGGGATTGAGCCGGTGCCCCCTGCGGTGGAAGCAAGGAGTCCTAACTGCTGGACTACCAGGGAGGTCCCAAATGTTAGCTATTATTATTTTCCTACTTTCTGATCAAACAATTACTAGTTTTACCTACCTCCAAATCACCTTCCAATTTCATATTAGAATGATGCTTCTAACAAAATTTTTCAAATTTTTTTGGTGGTTTCCCTTTTCCTTTATGGAAAGCTAGCATGACTAAATAGTGCTTTATGGTTTGGCTTCTGCCTACCCAGACATGCTCAAACCCTTCCTCTATAGGCCCCAATCTCTTAGTACCAGCACTACTGGCTTCCCACTCTATACACACGATAGTCTGCTCTCTTCCCATGCTCTCCCTGGCTTTGTGCTTGCTGCTGCTTCTGTCTGGGATGTTTTCTCCTCTCCCCTCATCTACACACCCCACGCCTACTGTTCCTTCAAATCTCATTCACAGGTGACTTCACTGAAACCTTTACTGACTTCTGTGGCCATCTCTAATGACTCAACTGCATTTTTAAAAATAGCTTTAATGAGATATAATTTATATCACATAGTTCACCTATTTCAAGAGTACAATTTGATGATTTTTAGTATATTTACAAAATGGGGCAACCACCACCATAATCTAACTTTAGAACATTTTTATTATTCCCCAAAGAAAGACTTAGTTTTTGTTCTTGAAACTCATATACCTGGAATGGAAGACAATAAACAAGTCATTACCAATGTGATGGGTATTTTCAAGACTTGTTTGGTGAAGGGTGACATGGAAATATTCTAGGTCATTTGGAAATTAATTGTTCCACTAAAGGGAGTTTTTAAACTGAAATGGACTCTTTCAAACCTTAAAATTTAATTATTTTTCACTCTTTTGTGAGAAAATACCCCCACTGGTGTTCTTTTAGTTGCATGAAACCTACCATACTCTGGACAACTGTAGGACTTGGGCTGACCATTGTATTTGGCAATTCAGAGGATGTGAGTTTGTGGCAGTGTGGGTTATCCAGGAAACAGATGCCAAGACAGAGTCAGAATCGTAAGGGATTCGTCAGCAATAACGTTTGTGAAAAATAAATGGGAGAGGAGTCGGTAGGGAAAGGCTGCAGACCACGAAACCTGTCTGACACCTGTGAAAGGAAGGAGGGAGGACCTGCCAGGAAGACCTCACACTGAGGTGCAGCCTGAGAACATCTCGGCCAGCCCAGAAGGGCGCTCCAGCACACTGGGCAGAAATGGTGGGTCCTTGTAGTACTGCTCTGCTTAGTCAGGGGCTGGGAGCTCCCGCCATGCACTCTTGCCATCTTCCAGAGAAAGTCACAGCTTTTGCCAGGAGGTCCTCTTCCACCGCTCTCTCTCGGGCTCAGTTACCTACCTGCTCCTTCCTCTGGCCCCTTGAATCACTCCATGGTTACAGCCAGTATCCCTTGTGGTTTCTGAAGAGTCTTTTTGTGAAAATTTCCTCAAATTACCCACTTTGAATGTGCCATTTGTTCCTGCTAGGACCCTAACTTACTGTGAAGATCATTAGTGACCTTCAAGAGAGTGTTTTCTTCGGAATGATAGGAATAAATAGCTGATTGGAGTGGGTTTCGAGAGAGTGGGAGGTGGAAACATGGAGGCATGTGTATAAGCAACTCATTTGAGGAGTTTTTCCTATAAGATAAGACAGAAATGGGCAAGTAGTTAGAGAGGGGCTGAAGGGTCTAGGGAAAGTTTTTGTTTTCTTTTTGGATATGATCCATTTTAAACAATTTTATTGAAGTATAGTTGATTTACAATGTTGTGTTAATTTCTGCTGTACAGCAAAGTGATTCAGTTATACATATATACATTCTTTTTCATATTCTTTTCCATTATGGTTTATCACAGGATATTGAATATAGTTCCCTGTGCTATACAGTAGGACCTTGTTGTTTATCCATTCTGTATATAATACTTTGTGTCCACTAATCCCAAACTCCCAACCCGTCCTTCCCCATGGATATGATCTATTTTATGTTTGCACGCAGAGAGAATGACCCGTTAGAGCAAGAAGTTTCTTCCGCAGGAGATACCTGCAGGTCTGTAAGAGGTGATGGCATCTTGTATACAAGTACAGGCACCCACTGTAACAGGGATGGGGTTCCCACAGTAACCAGAGGAGAGCAGAGTTTGTGGATAGGTTAAGAATGGCTAGATGAAGTTGTGTTCTTGTTGTTTCCATTTTCTCAGTAACATATGAAATCATCAGGAGTGGGGATAGTATATTGGAGACTGAGGAGAAAAAGGGGTAAAACTGTGGGAGGGTGAATGGATTAGAGGAGTGTCATCAGACAGCAGTGCTTCCTCCTTGAGGACCTGCATTGAAAGTGAGACTAGTAAGCAGAGCCCCATAATTGTCTTCAGTCCCATCCCCCTGCTTGGATACAGCTCTGGAGAAGGCAGAGAGTTGGGGTCTGCCAGGCCAGCATGACAGAGGGGCAAGGATGTTGAGGGGAATTGCAGAATAGGCCAGGGCTGTGAGGAGGTGGCTGTGCTTCTCCTACCTGGTCACCCTCCACCCGCAATCCACCCTGTTTTGCTGTGAAAGGCAGACCTCTTCAGATCGCATCACTGAAGCTCCCTGGCCCTCTGACTTCAGCCAATGGAAGGCACTGGCCAAAAACCAGAAGCGAGTTTTGGGGGTTTATTCTCCCTTGATCCCTCCTGGCCTTATGATGGTTCTGGCCGGGCCTGTGTTCTCCGGTGGCCACAGCCCCTGTCAGCCTTTCTCTCACGTTCCAGCTCTTGCTGGGCTCAGTACCTCTTTCTCTCCCCTGCGTCTTCGGGCTGCCCGGGAGCTCCCCTATCTCTGCTTGGTTCTCTCAGCCGGCCCGCTCCTCTGTCCATAGGCCTTTCATGAAATTCTCTCCAGCTCAGCCCTTCCGAGGGTACCATCTGTTCCTTGCCAGTTCTGCATCCTCAGATACAGAGTGCTGGGGCCTCGGAACTGGGGACGCCCACGGGGTGGAAGATGGTTGGAGTGGGGCTAGTTGGCCAAAGAGCAAGTGGTCAGAGGGTGGGGTGCTGCGGATGAGTCCTGAGGTCGTGCGGTCCTTGGCCATGAGATGGGAGGGGCGTGATGGAGGGCGCACGTCGGAAGCGAGGAGTCATCGAGGCAGTAGGAGGGGAGAGCGCCCTCCACGCGCTTTATGGATGGTCTGTCGCCCGGAGTGACTCAGGGAGCAGAAGGGGAAGGGCGCGGGCGCAGACATCCGGCACGAGTGAAGAGGATGAAGAGGGGTCAGGAGACCGGTGAGCGGGTGACGGTCGCGGGGCCGCGGGTAGTGAGTGGGTGGTGTAGTTGGAGGGCATGGGCTTCCAGAAGAGCGCGGGCTTTGGGGGGAGGGGGGAGAGCTCTCTGTCGGCAGCAGGGAGGGGCATGGGCACACCCACTCCCCCGCTGGGCTCTGCTGCGTGCTGGGGTGGGCGGGAGAGCAGCTGCCTCGTGATGCTCCGGGGGAAGCAGGTTTCAGTTTCCACTGAGAGCGGCCCCAGGTGCAAGAGGGTGAAGAAACTGCAGAAAAGGGTGGAGGCTGTGGAGGGCTTGGTCGATGACACAGCTGGGGTTCTAGGGGATGCAGTGGAAGGGTGGGGGGAGGTTAGCTTAAGTCAAATCAGGGGAGGAAGAGCCACGAGGGGGAGAGAATGTGGTGATGGTGGATGACCTGGAGGTTCGCCTCCAAGGAGACTAAGGTGGAAAGGGTCCTGCCGCATGGGGCAACTATGCAGATGGTCTTTTAGGGAAAGTGGGGAATCAATTCTAATTTTAGCTTCCTTTTTAGGATGGACTGCTTCAGAAGCTTATAGGGAGGGAGGACTGCCGTTAAATCCTCTGAAGGTGGGTCATGGTGGTGGGGAAAGTGGTCTAAGGAGACCCTCAGGGCTCTGGAGGTTTCTCTTACGCAGACTGATTGCTCAGGTGTGTCCAGCTCTGGAGGCTATTGTGTGTCCGGTGTGGTGCTGGCTCCTATGTGTACAGACACTGTCTTGTGGGTAAGTGATGTTTCCGCAAATGTAGCTTGGATCCCGAAATGTTGGGATTCTCAGGATATTTTTAATAGTTTAAGAAAGGACGAAAAGCAGACTGTTTGAAATTGGGTCTATCCAGGAAAATCTGTGGCATAGGGTTGCTGTAATTATGAGAAATATAAAAGAAACGGAGAGACAATCCTTGCCCTCAAAGAGGTTATTTCTAGTTGGTCGCATAAGACATATATGAAAAGGAAAAAAACAGTTCTGAGATGATGCGAAAGTAAGTACAGCAAGCATGTGCCTAATAAAAGGAAGAACTAAAATGGGACTGTTGGATTTCAACAGCTCCTAGGGGACAAAAGAATGGAAAAGAAGAAACTAATGTTTGTTGTATGACTACTGTGTTCCAGGTATTGATATTTTGCTTTCAAATAAGTTACATCATTTAGTTTTCACAGAAACCCTATGAATAGTTGTTATTCTAATTTAAAAATGGGGAAACTGAGGCTCAGAGAGGTTAAGTAATTTGCCCAAAGTCCCAGGGCTGGCAACCTGTTTGTCTGACAAACCCATTCTGTTTCAGTATAAATAGTACTCCAGGAGCTTCACTTACCAGGATGACCCTGAACTTCCAGAGAGCAATGATTCTCAACCTGATCCATTGAAGAGACTGGTTCCTGCTCTGATGGAAACACAAAGCCCATTAAAACAAACAAACAAAAAAAAAAACAGGTCATTTATCTGTTTACATGCTATTGTTAAATCATTTATAGTAAATTTTAAGAATATAAAATTGCGCTCGTCTTGTGAGGAAGAAATTGTATTTCTATGAGGAAGCGAAATCGTTGCTTTAATAGTTGGAAATGATATAATTTTCTTGAGTATAAATTTTACTGCTATGGAAACTATAAGCCAAATTTATAATGCAGTGTTGTTACTCTTAGGAAAGATTGTCAAGAGAGGACACGTCACTCTTGGAGGGAGAGCCAACTGGTAATGAAAAGGCTGTGACCCAGCCAGATCACTCTTGGGTCCCCCTAGGGGCAGGACTGTGATCTTCTGACCTCTAGAAGCTTAAGGAACCCAAGATGGAGTGTCTATCCTTATTTAAACTATAACTTAGTTCACTTTATTTAGTCTCACTTTGTTTAGCACACCAAGGGCCCGAGTTAATGCTTCTCTGATAGATGAGAGATCAGTTTCAGAAAGTGGTGAATGCAAAGTGTAAAAATGGAAACAGGAAGTGTAAGTGATTTCAAGAAGTTTAGCTTCAAAGGGGAGGAGAGAGCAGGGTAGGTCACTAAAGAAGAATCAGGGAGTTAAGGTATGTTTTGTGTTTGCTGTTGAATGATGTGACAGTTGATCGTGTTTAGATACGAGAAAAGGGAAAAGAGGAAGAGGTTGAAGACACTGGGGAGATGGGGAGAGGTGGGAAAATTGATGGACTGAGGTCTTGAAGGTTTGGATCCTCCAGAACATAGGTAGAGGATTAACTTTACACAGGAGGGGACACCTCTTTTCACACGGAAACGAAGGAGGGACAAGGCAAGGTCAGCAGAGACAAAGCAGTCATGGACCTGAGTGGAGGTTCTTCCCCGCTGTGATGAGATCAGGAAGGGCAGTGCCAGGAAGACAGTGAGGCACAATCCTGTTTTGAAGGAATGAGAGGGGAGTGACAGCCACAAGGGTGGAGGGAAAGATGGCCACAGGAACAGGGTGGCCCTGGAGGGGTTTGGACAGGAGGAGACTGTCAGCCCCACTAAAGGGGCTTGGTGGTTTGAGGGGAGGGCTAGGATACAGTTTAAGCAGCTGGTTAAGGGAGTGCTTGGTGCAGGGTTGGAGGATGTAGGGGGTTTCTCTATACTGGAGTGGATTATCTTATTATAACTCTCCTAGTTGCAAGGGACTGAAAAGAAGGTTCACAAGATTCAGCAGATTCAAAAGAAAAGCTTTGGGGAACTGGGACGCTCTGTGGATTTTGGGAGCTAGAACCAGGTACCTGACCTCGTCAGGACTCTCTCTCAATGTATCTTTTTTTCTGTCTTTTGTTTCAGGTTGGCTTCATTTTTCCCTATAGTCAATGGACTTTATTTACATGGCAGAGAACATTGTCACTTGCAAGTTTTATCAGAACAATCCCAAAGGAAGACCTAGACAAAGCTGGCTTGGTTGTATGATCATTTCTGGGTCACGCGGCCTATCTTGGTCACATGCATTTCCCATGGGTAGAGTAAGTGAGTCTATTATTAGAAGGTGCAGAGGAAGGGGTGTTGGGCAAATAAGAACGTGAACCAACATAGGTGTCCCAGGGAACATGGTGGGAAGGTTCTAAAGGTAGAGGAACAGCAGGAGGTGGTTGGATCAGGGGAGAAAAATCCAACAGTAGTATGACCCTGATTGAATGGATGGTCATAGACTAGATGGATGGGATAGAATAGATGGCTTGTATTTCAGGCAACAGCCAAGGACTCTGAAGATGTGTAGTAGGATGGATTTCTGAACTAAACTCAGCAGACACAGATAGAGGAGTGGTCCTACTTTGAATTTGTTTCGCCTGCAAGAGGGTCTTAGTTCTCATGAACAGACAGGAAAATGGCGATAGGTAAGTGGTTCCTGGGGAGATGGGTACACGAGGACACTGCAGCAGCAGGTTGGGGGTATGCTTCGCAAAGTAACTGGAGACTCACCTCTGCCAGGGAGGTCACCCAGTAGATCACTTTCACCTGAGGAGAATGAAATGATGAGAGCATCGTTCTGTGCAAAATGCTTTGCTCAACTGCTTCTAAAATTAGAAGGTCTTATACCTCAGGGAATTTGTGACTGGTGGAGCTGACATGATGTCTTGTAGCCGTCAGAAAAATGGTGTATGGCTCGGTGCCTAGTAGAACCAAGGTCTTGGGGTGGTGGCCAAGGATTCTTTGGAGCTGTTTCCTTGTTTGCATCAGCCCTTGTGCTCAAAGACAAAGCTTACAGCACGAGTGAAAACAGTTAAAATGTGTACAGTTCTTTGCGGTCCCCCAAACACCGTTGATATATACATTATTAATTTTAATCTCATATCAACCAGGAACATAATGTTTTCCCTACTTCAAATAAGGAAGCAGAGGCTCAGTAAAATAACTTGTTTAAGATTTTACAATTATTAAATGTTAACTCCCAAGATGAAGAATGTGAATTTTTAAAAGTTATGGTAAGATTTTACTAAAAAGTAAATATGGTGCTTTATGGAGCTTAATTGGTGTTAAGTCCAAGTGAAATAATCATAAGGGAATATGTGAATGTGTTCTGTTAACAACAACAACAAAATAATAGCAACTAATATTTATTGGGTGCCAAGCACTGTGATAAACACAAAGAACATTTAATACAACAACTCATTGAGTTAGGTACCATTATCATTCTTTTTCTGTAGATGAGGAATTGATCGGACAAATAATATTACTAAAGCATCACCACCACCACCATGATGAATGGAAACAGGAATAGGCCACATACTGGGAAATCAATTAGTAGTTTATTTTAACTCAGGAAATGAGCGCCAGGCCAGGGAAGAAAAGAGAAAGGGATAAGTCCCTGAGACTATGTGAGAGAAACGATAGGTTTCGTTCCTGTGAAGCAAGCCCCTTTCATTTCCCAGGCAGTTTATCACTCCTGGGCATCTCTCACACCCACCAGCATTTTCTTTGGTCTTCAGATCGCATCTACATCCTCAAACGATATCATAAATATTGCCTGGCTAAATGGTGTGGGGCTTGAAAGAAATAGGAGTGACCAAGGACAGATTCAGCTGGGCACATGGGGGGAATGGTGATGCTACTTATCCAAATGGTGAGTTGGGAGGTCATCAGGAATATGGGATTGTGGAGTAAGCAGCAGAGTTCAGTTTTAGATATACTGAGTTTCTTCACATTGACGTCTGGACTTTGGGAGATAGCTACGTGAAGAGTCCCTGCAGACAGCAAAAGATTCAAGCTCAAGTATACATTTGGTGATGATGGTTACCACGACTAAAATGGATTAGCTCTTTGAGGTGGTGAATTAGAAGAAAGAAGAGCAACGAATTTAGTCTTGGGGGTGCCTGTAGGGAAGGGACTATAAAGGCGATCAGGATCTTAATTTTATATATATAGCATTTAATAACAGTGGTTTTCAGAGCACTTTTCTAACAGTAATTTCCCACGAATCCTCCATAAACTCTGGGTGATGAAACTTTTAAAAGCTCACAACATTCTTTCACTCTTTAATCCTAATAACGAATTTATTTTAGGCTTAAATGCTATTGCAAGGAATGTGCTGGTCCAAAGGACAGTATTATTAGAAATTATTTCCTCTGAAGTTGAAATTCTTTAAAAACATACTAAATAAGACAAGTAATAAAATGGGGGAAGAAAAGGACAATGATTATATTAAAAATTGGATTCCAAGAAAAATTGCTGTAAGACTAGCTTC